>NC_048599.1:67399639-67699639 GCF_003668045.3 Cricetulus griseus
TAGAACATACATACATACATACATACATACATACATACATACATACACACACACACACACACACACACATAAAAAACTGTAAAAAATATTTTAAAGAAGGAAATGGTTCAGATACAACTTTTTCTCACTAAGTTTCTGTTTTGGGTAGAGGCCTAATATATTTTTATTTACATAAAGCAAAGATTTGAGTCAATAAAATGAATGTCCACCTCTAAAGACCTCAGAAGATAATGAAGGACATCCCTAATTCAGCCATCAAGTCACTCATTCTAACAGCCTTGCAGTCTCACCACTCATTGACTCTGGAGCCCAAGTCTTTTTTTAATACTGCAAATCTAATACCCAGAGCTAGCAGAACTCAGTATCAACCAGCTTTCTGCTTTCACTATCTTTGTTTGTGGGACATTTTTGCATTGACATTAAAAGATTATTAGATTGCAAATTCTTCTTCCCGCTTACAACTACCATGCAGAAGATTTGTAAGTGAGTTTAGCATAAGCAAAGTAAGTATGCAGTCAATTCAACCAATGTGAAAATAACTTTACATTCTTCAGAGTCAGTGTAAGTTAATAATGCTCTTCAGAAATTACATATTTGCTTCCTATCCAGAATGCTAAGGCACTTCACAAATTATTAAACACTTTCCAATTCACCTTAGTATACAGGATTAATTTAAAAGATTAATACAAATAAGGACACAATAAAATGCCAAATATTATGTTATCAAATGTTCATCTGACTATCCAAATGCTACCTCTTGTTATTTTCAGGTCAAATTCAATACTCAGCTTTAAAATGTACTTATGAAGGACTGAACCTAAGTAAAGATATTCTATCATTCTAATGTGCTTTCAGCTCTAATCTGAATGCATTAAGTTATGAAATGTAGGCATGGAAAATTATTTTAAATCATTAAGCATTTGCCCTCAAATTAGGTGTCTTCTAGGCTCTTTAGGAAATATAAGATATTCCACAAACCATGTTGTGTTCTAGTGAATTCTTTTTTTAAAATCCCGTTTCTGATTACTTGTGGATTTTGTTTCTGAATCTCTGTTACCCAGGCTCTGCTCAGCATTCTTCATCTACGGTTTTTTTGCTTAGCATTAGGCACCTAACAACTCAGTCTTCCTGTGTCTTTCTCAGACCTTCTCTCACTAGCCACAGAGACATTGAAAGGGTCTGTGTCAAGTACATATTGGAACATTTCCTTTTGTACCTGAGAGTATCTAATGGTTTTCATTCCCTCCAACGTAAATTATAAATTTTTAGCTTAGTAAATGAGACACTGCTTTATCTAAGCAGGTTTTCCCTTTCTTTTGTCTAGAGCTGCTCCTCCCTCTGTCCTTCTCACCATTCCACCCTCCCTCTCTTGTCTGCATTCCAGCATGAAGAACCACTTTCTCTGGTCCTGAACTTTGTTAATTCACACCCCCAGTTTCTTGGTTCACAGAGCTTTCTCTGTCTGCGATGTTCTTTTTTTTTCTTTTGTATCCTTGGAGAATATCTCTTCATCACTGAAAATAACAGTTAAGGATCACTTCCTCCATAAAGCTTTTTCTGGGTCCCATATGTAGGATAGAATTATATCTTTGTTTTTATTCTTGTCATGAGGTTCTTGAACTGCCTTTTTTTTCCCCATCCATGGGAGTCACTAGAGGAATTAAACAATATCTTTGTGAACATTGTTTTGTTGCTTGTCTTAATGCTTCTTTCCCACTGTTAAAATACTAAGTTTACTTATCTCAGGCCATAGCTTCCTCTTGTTTGCTGATGTGTTTTGCTGTAGGTCCCCAGGTCTGTTTTTAATGTTTGTATAACATTAAATAAATATCCTTTGAGCAAATTATATTTTATTTTACAATTTTCTAGTGTCTTGTATATTATGTGACCAAATTAATTTTTATTACTAGAATTTTATTCTTAGTGTGTTTCCAGTTTGCAGCTATATTTTAATTTAAACTAAACCAAAGACTGTACTTCCCCAAACACATGCACATTTTGAAAGAAGTATATCATGACATGTCTAAATAAATATTCAATTGAGGAGACAAATATGTTCTACTGCAATCAAAATTTAAACATATACTAATCATGAAAGTAATTTTAAAAGTATGTCACATTCAAACTATCAAATTATCTGCAGAACCTCCTTTGTGGAATTAAGAAAACTGTATTAAAAGCAAAACATTCTAAAATTCTTTGTTGATTCCGATCCAGTCAGTCCCTGAAACCACTAATTTGTGACATCTAAAGTAATAGTGATACACAGTCAAAATGAGAAACTGAATCTTCAAAAAATAGACCACAAATAATTCAAACACAATTAAAATTTCAATTTCTTCTTGCCAAAAATACATCTTAAAGTCTGGGAGGATAGAATTTGAAGAAATGGTTGCTTCCTAGGCCTGTTCCCTTTCTGACTTTGTTAGACTCTGACTCTATCCATGTTACTGCAAACATTCCCAAAAGTATTGTGGTGAAAATTGTTCCAAAAAATACATACTCTTGCTATTTGACATGAAGCCTTAACTGGTTTTGTCATGGTATAGTAAAATAATAGCTGCTTGGCACTGTAATTAAAGAGTAATTCTTCAACAAAAACACAAAAGAAAATGAAGGAAGGAAGGAAGCAAGGAAGCAAGGAAGGAAGGTAGGAAGGAAGGAAGGAAGGAAGGAAGGAAGGAAGGAAGGAGGGAAGGAAGGAGGGAGGGAGGGAAGGAGGAAGGAAGGAAGGAAGAAAGAAAGAAGGAAAGAAGGGCTAAGCAGAGGTCTTCCTGTGCTTTGAAACTTGCAGGAATAAGTCACCCAAACCTTTACTACAAAGTTGGTCAAAGAATGATCTCCTTTGAGTACTTCTGTGATCATAAAATGTGTTTAGTAGACAGAGTATATAATACCAGTTATGGTGCTCTAATACATTGGCTAATGTAAAGCATCCATGTTAGTTCTGTAGTGCTCTCCATCTTGGACTTCTATCTGTAGAGACCAGGGCATATATTACTCTTTTTCCTTCAAGGATCCAATCACTGCAACAGAAAACCTCAAATATACATTTGTCTTCCTGAATGGCTAGGTATCTCATCACCAATTATGTCAAATAGGTTATTATAGATTAGGGTGCAGCAAAACTTTGGGCCACACCTCTTAACTAGGAAAGTAATTCATGGCAAATGACTCATTTAGTAAAAGGCTTTACTTAAAAAAAAAAAAACAAAAAACAATGTGCTTGTTTGATGTGTTCATGCCCATGTCCATGCTCATGGTTTCTAGAAATCTAGAAGTTAACAGATACTAGAAGAGTCTCTTATACTCTGCAGGCAGGTCTGTTTAGAATTCATGTTCACAGTGGAGGCTAAGCAGTCATGCTCTGATGCAGAGACAACACACATCAAAGCATGCAAAACTCCCTGGTGTGCCTATCCTTCATTTGTTGCTATTTTCTTCCCAGTTTATTTTTACATAATGCACCGAGAAAGCATTAGTGGAAAGCTGATTCCTTTCAGCTCAGAATGAATTCTATAATGATTGTCATAGCCAAAATGCCCTAGAAACCAGTTTCCCTCCAGGATTACTCCGGCTTATCAATTACTAATTTGCTCTGCTGTTTCTGCCACTACTGCCCTAAGTCTATGTCCATTATGATGAGATTATCAGTGTCAGAAACTTTGTATTCTTGTTCATGTTCAGAAGGAAATCCATACACATTTTTGCTTGACAATCTTCCTTGCTTCTAAAGGAAGTGTCATGTTCTTCAAGAGGCTTTCCTACCATAAAGCAATAATTTTTTATCCGATTTGGTTTTGTTTTTGTTTTCAAGACAGAGTTTCTCTGTGTAACTTTGGCTGTCCTGGAATTCACTCTGTAGACCAAGCTGGTCTTGAATTCACAGACATCTTCTTGCCTCTGTCTCACCAGTGCAAAGATTAAAGGATGTGCCAACAAAACCCCAGAGAAGCTAGAAAGCAAGGAGGACCCTAAGAGAGACTCACATGGTCACCCCAGAGAAAGGGAAAGGGACAAAAATCTCCTGAGCAAATTGGGAGTATAGGGGAGGGAGGAGACAGGTAGGTAGGAGGAATGGGAGGGAAGGAGAACATGAGGGGTCAGTAAGATCGAGGCAAGGGAATAATAGAGAAGGAGAGCAAGAAAAGATATACCTTAATAGAGGGAGCCATTGTAAGTTTAAAGAGAAATCTGGCACCAGGGAAATTTCCAGGAATCCACAAGGATGATCCCAACTAAGAATCTAAGCAATAGTGGAGAGGCTACCTTAAATGCCCTTCCTCTATAATGATAATGATGACTACCTTAAAAGCCATCCTAGAACCTTCACCCAGCAGCTGATGGAAGCAGAAGCAGAAGCAGAGATCCACAGCTAAGCACTGAGCTACACTTCTGGAATTCAGTGTAGAGAGGGAGGAGTGATGAGCAAAGTGGTCAAGACCGTGCTGGGAAAACCCACAGAAATAGCTGATCTGAGCAAGTGGGAGCTCATGGCCCCCAGTCTGACAGCTAGAGAACCAGAATAAGACTGAATGAGGGTCTCTGAATGTTGAGTCTCTGGGAGGCCAGAGAAGTCTATGGGGTTTCTGTCAGTGGCACCAGTATTTATCCCTAGTTCAGGGACTTTTGGAGCCCATTCCCTATGGAGGGATACTCTCTCAGCCTAGATACACAGGGGAGGTCCTAGGCCCTGTCCCAAATGATGTGACAGACTTTGATGATGCCCCATGGGAGGACTCACCCTCCCTGAGGAGTGGATAGGGGGTGATGGGGGATTGGGGAGAAATGGGAGGATGGGAAGGAGAGGAAACCAAGATTGGTATGTAAAATAAGATTGTTTTTAGTTTGCTGGGCGTTGGTGGCGCACGCCTTTAATCCAAGCACTCGGGAGGCAGAGGCAGGAGGATCTCTGTGAGTTTGAGGCCAGCCTGGTCTACAGAGCGAGTGCCAGGATAGGCTCCAAAGCTACACAGAGAAACCCTGTCTCGAAAACCAAAAAAAGATTGTTTTTAATTTAAATAAAAAATAATTTAAAATTACTAAAATTAATGAAACTTAATAAAATAACTTTATATGAGAAAGAGTAATTCTGCTTACTCTATGTAACAGTGGATAATTTTAGAAGCTCTCCAATGTGGTATCCTGTGTGTACTATGTAGGGGTTAGAATCAGAAGAGTTGTCTATGATCCTACTCATCTTTACCTCCCATAGTTATACAGCCATTTCACTACACATACTCAAATTCACGAAGACAATCAGCTCTCTCAACACAGTTGCTGCAATTATACCATACATTTGCATGTGTTTAACTCATGGGTTCTTCCTGTCTTTATAGTTGGATTTAACAACTTGTTTTATGGACTGATTGTGGAGTATATCATATGGGTGGTAACAATTAGCTACGTCATTTGTGTCTAGACTATTCAGGTTCTTACCTACTCTGGGTAAGTTTCTAACAGCCATTTTTAAATATCTTCCAAATGTTATTGACATCTCTTTGGTCATACAGCTAAAGATATTTCATCATAGAATTGTAGATGGGTTCTATGTGCCAAGTACTAAGACAATGCATAGGTGGTGAAAGGTATTCATAAAAGAACATTCGCACTTACTTCTTACGGTACTTCTTACTTACTTCTTACTTAAGATTTTAGTCTATGAGGCCCTGTCAGATATTCTCAGTTTTAGTCCCCTGGTCTGTAAAATAGGATTATTATGCTCACTTAACAAAACTATTGTATGTAATTACTATATGGAAAGTGCTGGCACAGGTGAAATATTGTAAAAGGCAACTATTTAAACAGAATTGGTTTTCAGTCTGCATGAGGACATTCAGCTCAATACTGATACATAGTGGCTGTTCAAACTGTCATTTGTAAGCTGATAAAGTCTGTCCTGTTAACATTCTGACTTCTTAAAGGGGGGGCATGGAAATGGACATGTTACAAAAAGAATAGCATGTGCTTACAAAATCAAAGTGATCCTGTTTAAAATTTGAAAATGTTAGCTCATGGGTAGAAGTAAAATAAAAATAAAAATAAGTCCAAAAATGCTACACTAGAAAGAGAAGAGTATTTACTCAATATAATCTGTCTCAAGAGAGTCTTGATCTTAAAAAGAGGTAGATTTGATCATGGCTAATATGAAATAGCAATAGTTTTCTCTTTAAACCTATAATGGCTCCCTCTATTATGATATCTCCTATCTTGCTCTCCTCTATTCTTCCTCTGACTCAAACTTCCTGCTCCCCCATGTCCTTCTCTTCTCTCCTCTTCTCCCTCTCTCTTTCTCCCAGCTCACTCTCCCTTCCCCCATCTCCCAATTTGCTCAGGAGGTCCTGTAACTTTCCCCTTCTCCTGGGTACCATGCATGTCTCTCTTAAGGTCCTCCCTGTTTCCCAGACTCTCTGGCAGTGGGATTGTAGGATGGCAATTCCTACAATTAGGTCTAAACTCCATATATGAGTGATTACATACCATGTTTGTCTTTTTGTCACTGGGTTACCTCACTCAGGATGGTTTCTTCTAGTGCCATCCATTTGTCTGCAAATTTCAAGATTCCATTGTTTTTTTTTTTTCCACTGAGAAGTACTCCATTGTGTAAATATACCACATTTTCTCCATCCATTCTTCAGTTGAGGGACATCTAGGTTGCTTCCAGGTTCTGGCTATTACAAATAATGCTGCTATAGGTTTAAAGGGAAATCTGGCACTAGGGAGATTTCCAAAGATCTACAAGGATGACACCAACTGGCAATCTAAGCAATAGTGGAGAGGCTACCTTAAATATTCTTCCTCGATAATGAGATTGATAACTACCTTATATGCCTAGAGCCTTCATCCAGTGGTTGATGGAAGCAGAGACAGATACCCACAGCTAAACACTGAACTGAACTCCTGGAATCCAGTTGCAGAAAGGGAGGAGAGATAAGCAATGGGTTCAAGACCAGGCTGGTGAAACCCACAGAAACAGCTGACCAGAACAAGGGAGAGCTCAGGAAACCCAGACTGATGGCTGAGAGGCCCACATGGGACTGATCCAGAACCCCTGAACGTGGGTGTCAGTTAGAAGGCCTAGGCAATCTATGGGGCAGGTAGTAGACCAGTATTTATCCCTGACACACAAATGGAATTTGGGAGTCCATTCCAAATTGAGGTATGCTCTCTCAGTCTGGACACATGGTCGAGGGCCTAGGCCCTGCCTGGGATGATAAGACAGATGTTGGAGATCCCCTATGGAGGGTCACACCTTCCCTGGGGAGCACAGGGTAGATGGGGTGGAGGCTTGGGAGGGTTGGTGGGGAGTGGGGGAGGAGGGGAGGGAGAGGGAGCTGGGATTGACATGTGAAGCAAGCTTGTTACTAATTTAAAAAATAATAAAAAGAACACAGTAACAGATGGAAAAACAAAAACAAACAAACAAAAAAAGAAATAGCAATAGTTTTATTGAAAGAGCAGTGAGAATATGGAAAACTCTTCGAGAATTTAGGTACATTCCTTGAATTTTTAATACTGTGGACATGGTTATTGTTTGTGTCTGGGTGTGTGTATGGCACATGTGTATGGGTACCTGATCAGGCCAAAAGAGAGTATCAGATCCCCTAAGGCTGGATTGGCAGACAGTTGTGCCCCTCATCTCAGCCATTAGCTAACTGAATGAATTTTAGTAATTTTTGTCTAAGTTTAGGGAGTAGGTACTCAATGAAAATAAAAATAGCAGCAAAGATTTATTTTTCAGATAATAAGGTGTCTACATGTATACATATATGTGTTTCTAAACTCATTCATAGTTCAGCTATTTTGTGTATATACATGTATAGAACACTAAATACTGTGTTAATAGATCTACTTTGCCAAAAATGTATCCTCCTTTTGAGATTCACTTTAAACACTTCTTTGAAGAATGCAAATTCTAGCACTATATCAAATAGAATAATATTTATCTGTGCATTCCTTTGCAGGCTTATGAAAAAATTGCATACCTACTCACTAACTTAGGTAAGTTCATTTCCTTTATTTTACTTGTAGTAAGTGAATAACTCTGTGCACATTAATTAGTCTTTAGATAGATTGTGTATTCTACCATTTTTATGTCTTCAGTTATATAAGGATTTGCAAATTAACCACAGAGAGGTGGGGCTGGAAGTTGATCTACATTAGACAATACAAGGAGGCAAAATATATCATCAGAAACTATTCATCAGGAAGCCGGGAAACTTATTCATCATTACTTGGGAAACATTTTCCTGGATTTCTCAGTTCCTCACCCAGCTCCATCTGTATGTGATGTGTGTAGGGGGCTGTCACAAACATGCTTAGACCTGTGTGTGGAGGTCAGTGGAAAACTGGAAGGAAATGATTTGATTCTTTCCTTCTGTCAAGCAGAGTTTAAGCTCTGGAGTGAAAGCACATGGGTTCTAGTTAGGTATAAAGTAGTGATGAACAGCCTTGGTTCTTGACATCCTAAATTCATTGCCTAAAATAAGGATTCCTTTCTTCTTCATTCCTTCCTCTCTCCCTCCCTTCCTCCTTCCATTCTCTCCTTCCTTCCTTCCTTCCTTCCTTCCTTCCTTCCTTCCTTCCTTCCTTCTTTCTTGGGGTGGGGGGCAAGACAGTGTTTCTCTGTGTAGCCCTGACTGTCCTGGAGCTTGCTCTGGAGCCTAAACTGACCAGGAAGTTAAACGATCTGCCTGTTTCTGCTTCCTAAGTACAGGGATTAAAGGCATGCTCCACCACATGGTGAGGATAGTATTTTCTAAGAATTTCATTTAGTATTATTGTGATATATATGAGTTTTGACCCACAAGCCCTGAAGAAAAAAAATAGCAGTTGAAAGCAGTTGACCTCTAGAAAGTCTAATTCTTGTTGGAGAATATTATGTTTCATTTCTGTTTGTTCCTTTTTTCTATATGTTTTGATGTCTTTCATGTAAAAGATTTTTCTGAAATACTGAGTAAATAATAACTGTAATTCACTTGAAGTTTTGCCTACATTTGTTTAGTGTGGTGTGTGTGTGTGTGTGTGTGTGTGTGTGTGTGTGTGTGTGTGTGTGTATGTCTGCATGTGAGTCTGAAAACTACTTTCAGAGTCAGTTTTTTACTTCCATAATGTGGGATCCAGGAATTGAACTCAGTTGTATGGTTTGGCAGCAAACACAACATAACATAAGCATAACATAACATAAACAATGTTTATATAAATAAATATAAATAAAACAAAACATAAACAATGCATGTAGGACACCTTGTGTTTCAATTGTCTGTTGGTTACCAGCCCCATAGAATGGAAAAGATTCTGTCCTTTGTACAAACAATCCCAACTGTTAGAATTTTAGATAGTGTCTTAGATTTAACAATTTCCCTTTAGAGACACATTTACATCTGTTTGGTCCACCTTGTTGTCTGCTAACTCAGGAAAAGAGCTATGGCTTTCAGAATATATATGTGTATACAGTATCTCCCCCAGGGTCCTCCAAGTCATATCTTTATTGATTCTAGTTTGCTATAGTACTTCTGATTCTTCTAGCTTTCTGTGATCTGATAAACATGCCTCAGCATTCTTTTCGGGGATTGCCATTCTTCAATCACTAGCTCTATACTCAGATTTTGGTTTCAGCCTCGGCTAATGTAGTTAGTTATTTGATTACAATTATTTTTCACTTTCTAGGAAGCAGACTTCTCCCATCTTCTGGCTTCTCCTTTGTCCTGGTCTCCTTAGTTTTTATGCTTCCATATTAATATGTAGTAGAATAATTAGTTTGGGGGGATTCAGAAAGGGTCCATTCATATATTGCAAATAACTAAAAGAAAGTAAAAAAGATAGAAAAAGAAAGACAGAAGAATATGAAGGAGAAAAGTTCATTTCTTGACATTTTGCTTGTGAGAAAAGCCTTTAATGACTGAACAATCTCTCCAGTCCAAGGTTCATTTCTTAAAAAGTTATATAATAATAGATGTTTTTCTCCCCCATCAAAATGAACAAAAGCTATATTCCAAGATTCTATCTTGCCAATGACAACAATTAGGAGAGAAAAACTAAAAAGTATTTTTGTTTGTTTAGTTTAGTTTTTGCCTTCCTGAAACTCATTCAAAAGGAGCCAGAATTTGTTCCGTGAAAGGATGCTATAAAATTAATTTTTGGTACTTGTAGTAGATAACCTGAGTTAATATTAAGAATTGTCATTATTAAAGGAAGCCCTTCTCGTTATATTAACTGATACAAGGCAAGTTGTTCCAAACTTAGTAGCATGGGACAATACTTTCTTTGCTTTATAAAGAATCTATAACCAGGTTGACTTGCTAGGCAGTTTTCCTGCTCAACACAGTTATCTGTTGATATAGTGATGTCTACAATGGTCTCTTCATTCATGTGGGGTTTTTTTGATGGCTAATCTCTTCCATGAAATTCATCTCTCTCCAGGTCCCTTCTTGGATGTCTATCTTGAGTTTGTCTGTAATAGTACAATAGCACTTCTTACACAACAACTATCTTGTGAGGGGAGATGCACATATGTAGATGCTCTTATCATGTTCCTGTATTTCAACTTTATAGTTTCTTAATGGTAAGATCCAGGTACATTGCTGAAATTCAAAGAAAACATCAGAGGCAATTATATCAGGTCCTACGTAGATACTAGAAGAAATAACCCACTGGGGATTTGTATAAAGATCTATCTTGAGAAATCTTTGTGCCAGAAATCCTGTAATCTTGCTCAGAATATATAAAAACATGGAATCCACACTTTGAATTCACCTTATTTCTCAGAATGATTCACCCCAATTAAGTCTTAGTAATATAGACCTTTTGTCATTCCAAATGTAACTTTTATTGACCCAAAGGGATTTTTCCATACTTGACTCTTCCCATAATGGCTTGTGATTGTTTGTTTTTACATGTATAACATTTTTCGCATCTGTTTCTATTTTGTGACCTATATATGTTCTATTTTGCCTTTTTACTGCAATTCTGAAAAAAAAAATTTTAAAGGTGTAACACTGATATTTTTTTGTCTGCCTCATGCATGTCGATAATTTGTGTTTCTTATAGAATATCCTCGAACAGAATCAGAATGGGAAAACAGCTTTGCCTTGAAGATGTTCCTTTTCCAATTTGTCAATCTGAACAGTTCTATCTTCTATATTGCATTCTTTTTGGGAAGGTGAGTTAACTTTATACATCCTGTCACTACCAGGAAGAGAACACAACACAAACATCTCCACTGCCAATTAGGTAACAGAAGTGGAGAATTCATAAGCTCTGCCTTAGAATATTGTGTAAAAGATTTTACACATTACAAATTTCTTACTAAGGTAAACTCTGACAGCTACTACCACTTAAATTTTGCACACACACATGAGAGACACAGAGAGAGGAACACAGAGAAAATACCACCTATCAATTATCATCTAATTATTACTAATTATTATTTTGTGTAGAAGAAAATAAATTTATGTATCCCTGGGTCATGATTTCTTTTATTTTTCCTCCTTTGATTTAAAACTTGAGAGAAAAAGTAAAATATTAAGAAGCCCAGTTCGCTATTGGGTTAATCCTCCATCAACATGGTGTCATTGGAACATTCAGAAACTAGAAACATTTTGAACAAAACCATTCAGTACATTATGATGATATTCATTAACCTATCCCACACATTATTAAAATTCTACATGGAACAAAATATTAAATATCATCAGATTGACGTATCTACACTTTCTCTACTCATTGGTACTGAGCTCATGCATTATTTTCTCCTTTTAAGTCACTTACTTTGATGTTGTTTAAGCATAGCAAATATCAACTGTATGGGACAAATTGCACCAGTGAACAATTATGTCTACCCACACAAGCACTCTGTGTGATGCGTCAGCAGGTGAACTTCACTTAATTGCTAATGAATTCAAACACTCTTTACAGATTCGTAGGACACCCAGGAAAATACAATAAACTTTTTGAGCGATGGAGACTGGAGGAAGTAAGTAACCCCATGAGAGTGGGTGTGTGGATGGATATGGATACAGGCCAGTGACTGTGGGAGGTAATGGGTTGAGGAGGAAAGATGTCCAAGAGAGTTAGAGGCAAATTTTGGAAGAGAAGAGATTTTTGTGTTCAAAATGGAAGCAGCTACATTTATATTAAAACTGTTGCTTTTAGACCAATATTTTGGCCTCTTCCCTTATTACTTCTTACATCATGTTTGCTTGTTTGTTTTCTACTTATAAGTTCCATGAATATAACCCCATAATATAACCTCATTTTGGAAAAGTATTATCATCTATTGAATGAGTTTCCAAATGTAAATATGCTAGGTTTCCTTTGATGAAATGAAAATTCAGTCTAAAAAGAAAACATGAAATAGTCATCTATAAACATGTGTGTGCAGGTGCTGAAAGACCACATTTCTTTATTGATTTACAATGCATATGACCCAGGGAAACAAGATTAAGAGGTAGGTTCACTGCCTTTCATAGGTCTTCACTGAGGCTGGGAAATTGTACTTCTCAAAAGTCAGCACTCCTAGGGTGTAGAGTCTCTTTGTAACACCTTGGCCATCTACCTTGTAAAGGGATATCACCCTTTGATTTTTGTTCCTTTGTTGGCAAGGGAGTTGAAATTTTTTTTTTTTTTTTGGTTTTTTGAGACAGGGTTTCTCTATGTAGCTTTGGAGACTATCCTGGCACTCACTCTGGAGACCAGGCTGGCCTCGAACTCACAGAGATCTGCCTGCCTCTTCCTCCCGAGTGCTGGGATTAAAGGTGTGTGCCACCAACGCCCGGCTGAAAACTAATATTCTCTGTCTGTGGTTGTGTTATATTTACCTGTATGTGCTCTTCCTGCTCATTTTTTTAACATTCTTCCTCTGCTTATTAATTCACAAACTAATACAATTTGAATCTTATATTTCAAATTTGCTTCAGATTTTCTCAACATTTATCCTTTAGGTTTTTCCTTAATAGCTTATTTTAAAAAACTATTTAGCATTTATGTAATGAAAATGAGAGATTGTTTTGTTGTTTACTTAGTTGTTTGTTGTTGCTGTTGCTATTTGATTTGCAAAAGAATCTCATATAGCCCACAATGGCTTTGAACTCGTTATGCACCTGATGAAGACCTAGAATCCTAGTTCTCTTGCCTCTGCCCCCCAAGTGATGAGATCATATGAGTGCACCGTTATGTCTAGATTAAATGACTCTTTTTGAATTAAATTTAATGATATTTATACACAAATTTTCTTCTCAATTCTATGAACATAAAAATACTAATTTTATTAGTTATTTTATTTTCTATATCTTTTTAAAATCTTAAAACAATCTTTGCTCATTTTATGTAACAATCCCAGTTCCCACTCCCTCAACTCCTCCTGCTCTCTGAATCTCACCCCCCATCCACTCTTCAGAGAGGGTAAGGCATCCCATGGGGAGTCAAGGAAGTCTGGCACATCATTTTGAGGCAGGACCAAGGCCCTCCCCTCTATATCTAGGCTGAGCAAGATAGCCCTCAAAAGAGAATGGGATACAAAAATCCAGTTTAAGAACTATTTGGATAAATCCTGGTCCCCTGGATGAATGTTATTTTCTAACATGATGATAATTTACTAATTAAAAACTTACTTTTATATAAAGAATAATCAAATATTTTTCTACCAAATAGAGGCTGAATATTTAATAGCAAAAGGAGACTCTAGGTTTGTTGAAGCCTATATTTATAATTGTGTCTTAGTTTGATCTCTGTTCTTCTGATTAGAATTTTGTTCCTTCTCTCAAACAAAATGATTTTTATGATTCCATTAAGAAAATCCAATGAATATATGGTGTCTTTAATATATGAAGTTGTAATGTAGAAAGAATTAAGGAAAGATTACAAAAGAAAAGTGAAGGGAGAAATATTTCCTCTCTCTCTCTCTCTCTCTCTCTCTCTATATATATATATATATATATATATATATATATATATATATGTATGTATGTATTCCTCAAAATCACTGGGAGGACTCATTTATGTTCTTTCCAGACTGTCCCAGGAATTGTTTCTGTACATGAATGAATCCTAAAACTTCTTCAGAATACATGATTTACAATAAAAACAGAGTTCAAATGTTAATTACCTTGTGATTTGTTCCTTGCTTCAATTCATCATTCATGACTATATGGTTTTCCATGCTAAATTGACATTAGTAATAATTATGTTGTCAAGTTATTTATAGATAAGAGTTAATTTACAAAACACAATGAGCACAATACTAGTCTATGGGAAGATCTTCACAAATTATTGATGAAATTCATCACTGTTATAGCTCCATAGCTATGGTTGCAGTACTCTGGCCAAAGACAGAAAAATACTGAGTACTATGATATATTTCTATAGGTCCAATACTTGAGAAGATAAAAAATGAAGATGAAAAGTTGGAGGCAAACACTGAGTGCATAATGAACCCAACCTTACATAGGTTTTTACAATTTAAGACATTGGGGGTGGGGTAGAGGGAAACACTAAGACCATTCATAATCCTGGGATTTCCTGGAAGTCCCAATTTTATTTTCAGTTTTATTTTATTCTGTTTATCGATATATCTGTTAATTTATTTTTATTGTTATTTATGGCTAAGAATTGTGCCCACATCCAACAAAAAAGACTGATCACCCTGGTCATCTACTTAGTAAGTTAAGGCTTACTTCTATCAAAAAGTCTTGATTGGATTAGTTAGGAAGCCTGAGGTAGAAACAGAGTGATTATAGCCACATAGATGAATATCAGTGCCCTTGAAGGAGCTATCGCTAACATTAACATTGTTCAAATGTATATTATTATCTTAATTATGAAATTTGGGGAAATTTTGATTGGGCCTTGAGAAAAATAATTATAATACTGGTATCAGAAAAATGTCTCATAATCCTCCTACACATTTTCTATTATAGGTGAGATATGTGGTGGCTATATTTACCCACAAAGGGCTGAATGTTCTAGGAAAAAAATAAAATTAGCATTGTAATTTATGACACACCTTAGAAATCTCCAATTATGGAGAAAGTATGAAAATTAAGGATAAGTATTGACTCTGAATTCCTTCACATAAGAAGCAAGTATGAGCACAGGCTCTATAGCAGACTTCTGGTGGAGGCTCTTAAAGGACAGTCTCACTGACATATTTGATTGCATTAATGATCATGAAGAATAGGATATAATCATAAATGAACAAATGTGTTGTCCTTGGGTTCATAATAGTCTGTGTACTACCATTTCCCATCCAGAGGAAGATCTTATCTGGGAATCTCAGCTCCTTCCTTTTTGAATTTGTAACAGGAAGAGGTAACACAGTATTCTCACTTGTGAAATTAAGTTAAATTACGCATTTCAAATAAGGGGCACAATGATAGGAACCAGTAAAAAGAAAGAAAAAATGATACAATCTGTCAGAACTTTTATGAAGTAGCATTTTGCTGAGATGACCAATTACTGGATCACAGAGTGAGTTGGCTTTAGAGTAAAAGTTCTAAAATAGGAGAAGTGAAGGATCATGGAGTCTGACAGTCCTGTCTAGTCCCTAGCTTCCTCAAAGTAGGTATATGGCTAAAGGACACTCAGCTTCCCTCCCACCTTCCCTACACACATTCTCACTAAGAATGTGAAAACACTGAACTTCGGTTTGTTCATAAATGCCTATGTCTTTTGCGCATTCATCCATGACCACTTACATATCCTAATTATGAGATTGTTTTAGGAAATGAAGTTTAAAGTATTTAATGACTGGCTTTAGCTCAAGGCCATCACTATGTGAATTGGACAAACAAAATCCAATATTCCAGCCGGGCGTTGGTGGCGCACGCCTTTAATCCCAGCACTCGGGAGGCAGAGGCAGGTGGATCTCTGTGAGTTCGAGGCCAGCCTGGTCTCCAGAGCAAGTGCCACGATAGTCTCCAAAGCTACGCAGAGAAACCATGTCTCAGAAAAAAAAACAACAACATAATATTCCTTATTGTTCTCCATAAGAAAGATAAAGAGATTTATAAATTATAAATTCTTCAAGGCTCAGTTTTAAAAAATTCATTGTTGACTTCCCTTTTAACTTTGACCTACCCTTTACAGGAATGATTCAATCATATATCTCTCATTGTTTTCTTTCTCCTATCCCTTTATAATACTGCATGTGTGCAAGCATGCTCTCCAAGGCAACTGACATATTTGGTAAATAGAATTATCCTTATAGTGATGCATTGTGAGAAGGAAACCAGAGTATCCTTTTCTCAGACTGAGTAAGTCAAGTTGCCTCCAAGTGTCTCTGCACAAATGAAGAGCCATCTTGTTGATCTGTGATTGTCCCCTGTCTCTTAGTGACTAAGTTTCACACATTCTACTGAATGCACTCATGGTACAAAGTGAGGAAGAAGTCGGGGGACGGGTCATACATTCATGCTAGAGGAAGAGATGACCCTGCTATGCCATGAGTATGGCCATGGGCAAACCTCCTCTGGCTCAGATTGTCGAGCTACTGGGCTGGAACAGGAAAAGCCGACTCTTTTATGTCTTAATTATTCATTCCTTTTGAAGTCCCACTAGTACCAATTTGATAGAAATAGAAACTATGATCAAAGTCATAGGGACATCATCATCATGAGCAGGACATGATCCCATTTCTAAAGATCCAGACCCACATTTTCCACCTGAATTGCTTTTATAGTGCAGTTTCAAGCAGCACATTTTAGTTGCTGTATTTTCTTAAGTTGTGTGTGTGTGTGTGTTTCATACCAACTTATTGAAAATCTAAACAACAACAAAAACTTCTCACGGACAAAAAATCTTCATAAAAACCCAGATAAGGAGACCTGCATGGTGCAGTAATCTTAAAAAAATTCTTGAGGTTACAAAAAATGCTGTCTGAAAGAGAAGAATGTGAGGACACATGAAAGCATGCAATGCAGTATGCTGGTTGTCTTGTTCAACAGTCCTGGAGGAGAGGGAGGAAATAGCAATAATGACTGTGGTTACTGAATTGCATCTCACTGCTGTTAGATTCTTAGTTTTGAGCAGAATGGGAGAAATATATGAGAACTTACTAAAATGTCCAAACTTTTTTTAGAAAGTATAAAATTATTTAGAAATGGAAGAATCCTAGAAAAAATTGTAAACACTGTATCAGAATTATTTTTCTAATACCGTATTATTTGTGGATGTAGAACATTTGTTAGCATTCATTATATGTGATCATGATGGACAGTGGGAGACAGCAAGTACTCACTCAAATCTTACCCAAATTTCACCATAATTACTAACAGTGGCATTTGCTTCCATTTTTTACATGAGAAAATGTGACCCAGATGTAAAGTTTACTTTGAAATTTAAGTTGGAGATATTTGAGCCAGCTTGGGGTGCTGGAGAAGAATCAGGATCCTTATGGCTCTCACTGTTCTATTTTAGTGCCATCCTAGTGGCTGTCTGATAGACCTCTGCCTCCAGATGGGAGTCATCATGTTTTTGAAGCAAATATGGAACAACTTCATGGAGCTGGGATATCCGTGAGCATGCTATCTTTATACATGTCTTATATATAGTTATAATTCAGGGTTCGTGAGCAGTGAGATGATCGGTCATCTCCCACTCTGCTCCTTACTTAATGTGTGAATGCCTGTATATTTAGGCTTTCAGAGTCTCAAAGTTTTCACATCTTTAAGAAAAGACAAATGGTACGATGGACTTCAAGACCAGCTGATGTGATTAAAGGAACTAACGTACATAGCTTGTTAACTATTTTTAAAACATTAGTAAGACAGAATTTTGAAAACAAAAACAATTTTCTGGTGTCTTTGAGTTATCAACAGATATACAGTGATGTTGACATTACTGTTAAGTAAAAGGGGTCTCGTTTCCTTTCAAAATGGCACATTCATGCAAAAAGCATTGGACAGAACAAAGTTTGATAGTCCTTTTATGATGCCTTCCTCATCTCTCCTATACAAAAATCATTAGATGCAAATTGATGTGATAATATCTTGTGAGGGCACTTTCAGATGAGGGAGAAACTGTTTAGCTGATTGATTATATAGCTAGAGTTACTCATTGATTAATGATTTAAACAGCTTTACTCATCAAATTTTACTTTCATTCTTTTTTTCATGTGTTCCTATAAATGACATTCCTGACTTAGTGGTGGGGAAGTCATATTAACACAGGAGCATGCTGAATATTGATTAAACTATGAGGAGATTTAGTGCATGGATCCAGAATTAGCTATTATGGGTCTGAATTCCTTCTATGTTCCTTGATAATTTTGACTTAGAGTTTATGTCATTAGAGTTCATGATATTTTTTTCTTTCACTTGTGAAATTACCCAATGTAATTAAAATTTAAATACAAAACACTTTGAAATAGTCCATAGTATTCACAAATGTATATATACATATAAAGTATTTCTATATAATGTATATGTATACATATAGGTTATATAACAGGTTCAATGAAATCTCTCCTATATAAAGCCTATATGAAGATTGATGAGCTATAGTCACTGGCACACTTGCTATGCCCCTTCTTCTCCTTTGCTAATCACTTTAAAATGTATGGAATGAACCAGATGGTGGAGGCACATGCCTTTAATCCCAGCACTTAGGAGACAGAGGCAGGCAGATGTCTTTGAGCTCAAGGCCAGCCTGGTCTACAGAGTGAGTTCCAGGACAGCCAAAGCTACTGAGAAAAACCCTGTCTCAAAAAACAAAAACAAAAAATTGTATTGGTTGGGAAGTATAGGAACTTGACATCAAGTGTCTGGCATAAGAGTGGATTTGCCATGAGCACTTCTGAAATTCCAGCAGGGTGGAATTGTGGCCAGCCATTGTAGTACAGAAAAGGGTCCTTTGTATCACCATCATATGTGGTCTGCTGCATTCATTGTTCAGATTGTAAGCCTGATCATGCATGTCAAAAACTCCAGGAAAATAGCAAAAAGTACTTCACATATATTTTTCAAAAACTTAGGCAAAGGTCTTGTAGGTGAAAACTTAACAGGAATGAATGGATCACCAAAGCAGTGGTTTTCAATTTTTTTTCTTTTAGCAGTTTTTTACTTTATGATTTTTTCTTTCTCTCCATTTTTTAATCTAAATTAGAAACAAGATTATTTTACATGTCAATCCCAGTTCCCTCTGACGTCCCTCCTCCCCTGCCCCCTTCCACTCCAACTAAAACCCTACCTATACCATAACCTTTCTGCTCTCCAGGGAGGGTGAAGACTTCCATAGGGGGGTCTTCGGAGTCTGTCATGGTCTTTGGGATAGGCCTAGGCCCACCCCCTTGTGTCTGGGCTCAGGGAGTATCCCTCTATGTGGAATGGGCTCCCAAAGTCTATTCCTATACTAGGAATAAGTACTGATCTACTATAAAAGACCCATAGATTTCAGAAGTCTCCTCAGTGACACCCACATTCATGGGGTCTGGATCAGTCCCATGCTGGTTTCCCAGCTATCGGTCTGGGAACCAAGAGTTCCCCCTCGTTCAGGTCAGCTGTTTCTGTGGGTTTCACCACTCTGGTCTTGACCCCTTTGCTTATCACTCCTCCTTCTCTGCAACTGGATTCCAGTTCAGTTCAGTGTTTAGCTGTGGGTGTCTGCTTCCACTTCTACCAGCTGCTGGGAGAAGGCTATAGGATGGCATATAACTCAGTCAACAATCTCATTTTCAGGGAAGGGCATTTAAGGTAGCCTCTCCTCTGTAGCTTAGATTGTTACTTGGTGTCATATTTATAGATCTACAAACATTTCCCTAGCACATGATTTTTCTTTAAACCTATAATGGCTCCCTGTATTATGGTATGTCTTATCTCTCCTCTATTTTCCCCCAACTCAAACTTCTTGTTCCCTCATGTCCGACTTAGCCCTCCTCTTCTACCCTTCTCATTCTCCTAGATCCCTCTCCCTTTCACCCATGCTCCCAATTTGCTCAGGAGATCTTATCCCTTTCCCCTTCTCCAGGGGACCATGTATGTCTCTCTTAGGGTCCTCCATGTTTACTAGCTTCTCTGGCAGTGTGTATTGTAGGCTGGTAATCCTTTCCTCTATGTCTAAAATCCACATATGAGTGAGTACATACCATGTTTGTCTTTTTGTGACTGGGTTACCTCGCTCAGAATGGTTTCTTCTAGTTCCATCCATTTGCCTGCTAATGTCAAGATTCCATTGTTTGTTTGTTTTTTTGTTTGTTTTTTCTGCTGAGTAGTACTCCATTGTGTAAATGTACCAAATTTTCTCTATCTCTTCTTCAGTTGAGGGGCATCTAGGATGCTTCTAGGATCTGGCTATTACAAATAGTGCTGCTATGAACATCATTGAACATATGTTCTTGTTGTATAAATGTACTTTTTTTGGGTATATGCCTAAGAGTGGAATTGCTTGATCTTGTGGTAGACTGATTCCCATTTTCCTGAGGAGTCACCATAGTGATTTCCAAAGTGGCTGTACAAGTTGGCAATCCCACCAGCAGTGGAGAAGTGTTCCCCTTTCTCCACATCCTCACCAGCATAAACTGTTGTTGGTGATTTTTTATTTTAGCCATTCTGACAGGAGTAAGATGATATCAAAGAGTTGTTTTGATTTGCATTTCCCTGGTGGCTAAGGATGTTGAACACTTTCTTATGTGTCTTTCAGTCATTTTAGATTCCTCTATTGTGAATTGTCTATTTAGTTCTGTACCCCACTTTTTAATTTGATTGTTTGGTGTTTTGGAGACTAGCTTCTTGAGTTCTTTGTATATTTTGGAAATCAGCCCTCTGTCAGATGTGGGGTTGGTGAATATCTTTTCCCAGTCTGTGGACTACCATTTTGTGTTGCTGACTGTGTCCTTTGCCTTGCAGAAGCTTCTCAGTTTCAGAAGCTGCCATTTATCAATTGTTGATCTCAATGTCTGTGCTGCTGGTGAAATGTTCAGTAAGCTGTCTCCTGTACCAATTAATTCAAGGGTATTTCCCACTTTGTCTTCTAACAGGTTCAGTGTGGCTGGATTTATGTTGAGATCTTTGATCCATTTGGACTTATGTTTTGTTCATGGCAATGGACATAGATCTATCTGCAGTCTTCTACATGCCAGCATCCAGTTATGCCAGCACCATTTGTTGAGGATGCTTTCTTTATTCCATTGTATAAATTTAGCTTCTTTGTCGAAAGTGAGGTGTCCGTAGGTGTGTGGGTTAATATTGGGGTTTTTAACTGTATTCCATTTGACTACCTGTCTATTTTTGGGCCAATACCATGTTGTTTTCAGGACTATATCTCTGTAATAGAGCTTGAAGTCAGGGATGGTGATGCCTCCAGAAGTTGCTTTATTGTACAGGGTTGTTTTGGCTATCCTGGGTCTTTTGTTTTTCCATATAAAGTTGAGAATTGTTCTTTCAAGGTCTGTGAAGAATTGTGTTGGGGATTGCATTGAATCTGTAGATTGCTATTGGCAAGATTGCCATTTTTACTATGTTGGTTCTACCTATCCAAGAACATGGGAGATCCTTCCATTTTCTGGTATCTTCTTTAATTTCTTTCTTTAGAGACTCAAAATTCTTACAGTACATGACTTTCACACTTTTAGTTAGAGTTACCCCAAGGTAATTTATGTTGTTTGTGGCAATTGTAAAGGGTGATGTTTCTCTGATTTCTTTCTCAGCTCATTTATCATGTGTATACCGTAGGGCTACAGATTTTTTTGAGTTAATCTTGTATCCTGCCACTTTACAGTTTATCAGCTGTAGGAGTTCCCTGGTAGAGTTTTTAGGGTCACTTATGTAGACTCTCATATCCTCTGCAAATAGTGAAAGTTTGACTTCTTCCTTTCTAATTTGTATCCCCTTGATCTCCTTTTGTTGTCTTATTGCTCTAGCTAGAACTTCAAGGGCAATATTGAAGGGGTATGGAGAGAGTGGACAGCCTTATCTTGTCCCTGATTTTAGAGGAATTACTTTGAGTTTCTTTCCATTTAATTTGATGTTGGCTGTTGGCTTGCTGTATATTGTTTTTATTATGTTAAGGTATGTTCCTGTTATCCCTGATCTCTTCAAGACCTTTATCATGAAGGGGTGTTGGATTTTGTAAAAAGCTTTATTGGCATCTAGTGAGATGATCATGTGTTTGGTTTTTTTTGTTGTTGTTGTTGTTTTGTTTTGTTTTTTCTCAGTCTGTTTATGTGGTGGATTGTATTGATGGATTTTCGTATGTTGAACCATCCTTGCATCCCTGGTATGAAGCCTACTTGATCATGGTGGATGATTTCTCTGATGAGTTCTTGGATTTGATTTGCCAGTATTTTATTGAGTATTTTTGCACAATGTTCATGAGGGATATTTGTCTGTAGTTCTCTTTCTTAGTTGTGTCTTTGTGTGGCTTGGGTATCAAGGTTATTGAAGCCTTGTAAAGAAGAGTTTGGCAATGACCCTTCTGCTTCTATTGTGTGGAATACTTTGTGGAGAATTGGTATTAGCTGTTCCTTGGATTTCTGGTAGAATTTCTTGTCTCGTCTATCTTGACCAGCAAGAGAAACACGACCATGACTCTTCTTCAAGCAGTTTATTCAGGAACCTTGTACATCAGCTTCTCTCTCTCCCAGTCCCCCCCTCCCCCGACAAGCCCTTAAAAGCAAGCTCATTACCCAATTAGCTCACGCCACCTGGCGATCCCGGATAGGTCACAGCTGGAGGAGGCACACCAGATCCACTAAGCACTTCCAAATAAGGCTTGTTTACAACTAAGCTCGGTCTCCCTGGCATCCAGCCAGGCGCCATCTTGGGGCTGTGGCTCCCCACATGCACTGAAGCCATCTGGCCCTGTGTTTTTTTTTTTTTTTTTTTTTTTTTTTTTTTTTTGGTTGGAAAATTTTTGATGACTGCTTCTATTTCATTAGTGGTAATAGGTCTATTTAAGTTGCTTATCTGTTATAGATGTAATTTCGGTAAGTGAAATCTGTCCAGAAAATTGTCCATTTCCTTTAGATTTTCAAATTTTGAGGAACACAGGTTTTCAAGTATAACGTGATGATTCTCTGGGTTTCCTCTCTGTCTATTGTTTTGTCCCCCCTTTCATTCCTAATTTTATTAATTTGCATGTTCACTCTCTGCCGTTTGGTATGTTTGGATAAAAGTTTGTCTATCTTATTGATTTTTTCAAAGAACCAACTAATCATTATATTGATTCTTTGTATTGTTCTCCTAGTTTCCACTTTATTGATTTCAGCCCTCAATTTGATTATTTCTTGTTATCTACTCCTCTGGGGTGTATTGGCTGCTTTGTGTTCTAGAACTTTCAGTTTTGCTATTAATTCTCTAGTGTGATTATTCTCCTATTTCTTAATGTGTGCATGAAGCTCTATGAACTTTCCTCTTAGTACTGCTTTCAAAGTGTCCCATAAATTTGGGTATGTTGTGTCCACATTCTCGTTGAATTCTAGGAAATGTTTAATTTCTTTTTTTATTTCTTCTTGGACCCAGGAATTGAGCAATTGGGCATTATTTAATTTCCATGAGTTTGTATGGTTTTGCAACTCGTGTTGTTGTTGAATTCTAACTTTAAAGCATGGTGGTCTGATAAGATACAGGGGGTTTCCTCATGTCCTCAGCATCCCTCTTCTTCTCCCCTTCTCATTCTCCTAGCTCCCTCCCGCCTCTTCCCATGCTCCCAATTTGCTCAGGAGATCTTGAACCTCTCCCCTTCTCCAGGGGACCATGTATGTCTCTCTTAGGGACCTCCTTGTTTATTAGCTTCTTTGGCAGTGTGGATGTAGGCTGATAATCCTTACTCTATGTCTAAAATTCGCATATGAGTGAGTACATATTATGTTTGTCTTTTTGCGATTGGGTTACCTCACTGAGAATGGTTTCTTCTAAATCCACCCATTTTCCTGCAAATTTCAAGATTCCATTGTTTTGTTTTTTTTTCTGTTGAATAGTACTCCATTGTGTAAATGTACCACATTTTCTCTATCCATTCTTTAGTTGAGTGGCTTCTAGGCTGCTTCCAGTTTCTGGCTATTACAAATAGTGCTGCTATGAACATGGTTGAACATATGTCCTTGTTATATGAGTGTGCTTCTTTTGGGTATATGCCTAGGAGTGGAATTGCTGGATCTTGTGGTAGACTCATTCCCATTTTTTTGAGGAGTCACCATACTTATTTCCAAAGTGGCTGTACAAGTTGGCACTCCCACCAGCAGTGGAGAAGTGTTCCCCTTTCACCACATCCTCTCCAACATGAACTGTCATTGGTGTTTTTGATTTTGGCCGTTCTGACAGGAGTAAGATGGTATCTCAGAGTTGTTGTGATTTGCATTTCCCTGATGGCTAAGAATGTTGAAGACTTTCTTATGTGTCTTTCAGCCATGTTAGATTCCTCTATTGTGAATTGTCTATTTAGTTCTGTACCCCACTTTTTAATTGGGTTGTTTGGTGTTTGGGGGACTAGCTTCTTGAGTTCTTTGTATATTTTGAAAATCAGCTCTCTGTCAGATGTGGGGTTGGTAAATATCTTTTCCCAGTCTGTCAGCTGCCGTTTTGTCTTGCTGACTGTCTCCTTTCCATTGTATAAATTTGGATTGTTTGTCAAAAATCAGATGTTCATAGGTGTGTGGGTTAATATCAGGGTTTTCAATTCTATTCCATTGGTCTACCAGTCCATTCCATATAGAGGAATACTCCCTGGGCCAAGACACATGGAGGTGGGCCTAGGCCCTATCCCAAAGGATAGGAAAGACTCTGATGACACCCTATGGAAAGCCTCACCATCCAGGGGGAGCAGAAAAAATATGTGACAGATAAGGTTTTAGTTGGGGGGGTTAGGGGAGGACGGGTGGGAGAAGGGAACTGGGATTGTCATGAAAAATAATCCTGTTTCTAATTCAAATAAAAAAAGTTGGGAAAAAAGATACAGGGGTTTATTTTAACTTTTTTGTACATGTTGAGGTTTGTTATGTTGCCAAGTATGTGGTCGATTTTAGAGAAGGTTCCATGTGGTGCTGAGAAGAAGGTATATTCTTTTATATTTGGATGGAATGTTCTATAGATGTCTGTTAAGCCCAATTGGGCCATAACTTCTATTAGTTCCTTTGTTTCTTTGTTAAGTTTCTGTCTGGTGTTCCTGTCCAGTGGTGAGAGTGGGGTGTTGAAGTTTCCCACAATAAGTGTGTGATTTGAGTTTTAGTAATGTTTCTTTTACGAATGTGGATGCCTTTGTATTTGGGGCATAAATGTTCAGAATTGAGACTTTACCCTAATTTATTTCTCCTGTGATTAGTAGGAAGTGACCTTCTTCATCTCTTTTGATTGATTTTAGTTTTAAAGTCCAAATTGTTGGATATTAGGATTGCTACCCCTGTTAGTTTCTTGGGTCCATTTGATTGGAAAATCTTTTCCCAACTTTTAATTCTTAGTTACCGTCTGTCTTTGAAGTTGAGGTGTGTTTCTTATATGCAGCAGGATAGATTCTGTCTTATTATCCATTCTGCTAACCTGTGTCTTTTTATAGGCAAGTTAAGACCATTAATATTGAGGGATATTAATGACCATTGATTGTTCATTCTTGTTTGTTTTGGATTTGGTTGTGGTGTGGGTTTCCCTCCCTTTTTTCCTTTGGCTGTTGGTAAAGTGGGATTATCTATTGCCTATATTTTTCTGGTTGTAGTTAACTTCCTTGGGTTGCAGTTTTCCTTCCAGGACTTTCTGGAGGGCTGGATTGGTGGATATGTATTGTTTGAATCTGGTTTTGTCATGAAATATCTTGTTTTCTCCATCTATATTGATTGAAAGCTTTTCTAGGTATAGTAGTCTGGGCTGGCATCCATGGTCTCTTAGTGTAGGTAGACTATCTATCCAGGTTCTTCTGGCTTTCAGAGTTTCCATGGAAAAGTCAGGTGTAATTCTGATAGGTTTGCCTTTATATGTTACTTGACCTTTTTCCTTTGCTGCTCTTAATATTTTCTCTCTTTTTCTGTATGTTTGTGATTTTGATTATTATGTGGCAAGGAGATTTTTTTTTGGTCCTGTCTATTTGGTGTGCTGTAGGCTTCTTGTACTTTCATTGGCATGTCTTTCTTTAGGTTGAGAAAGTTTTCTTCTATGATTTTGTTGAGTATGTTTTCTGCACCTTTGAGTTGGATTTCTTCCCCTTCTTCCATACCTAATATTCTTAGGTTTGGTCTTTTCACAGTATCCCATATTTCCTGCACATTTTGTGTTAGGGATTTGTTGGACTTAAGATTTTCTTTTGTTGATGACTCTGTTTCTCCTAGTGTATCTTCAACTCCCGAGATTCTCTCTTCCATCTCTTGTATTCTGTTGGTTATGCTTACATCTGTAGTTCCTGATTGTTTACCCAGATTTTCTATTTCTAGCATTCCCTCAGATTGTGCTTTCTTCATTGTCTGTATTTCAGTTTTTAGATCTTGAACTGTTTCCTTGAAAGATTTGTTGATATCTTGTAGTTTTGGGGTTGTTTTTTTCTCCCATTTCTTTAAGGGATTTTGTCTTATCCTCTTTGAGGCCCTCTATCATTTTTATGAAGATGTTTTTAAGGTCATTCTCTGCTGCTTTGTATGCATTGTGATGTTCAGGTTTTGCTGCTGTAGGGTCCCTAGTCTCCGGTGGTGTCATACTGGTTTTGCTGTTGTTGAATATGCTTTCTTATTATCTTCTTCTCATCCTTTCTTTCAGTGGGTGTAGCGGGAGTCTGTTCCTCTCTTGATGGGTATGGGACCAAGGTTACCTTCTGGTAGATGCAAACAGTTCCAATACTCTGATGTCTGTCCTCTTCTCGAGGATGGAGGCAAGACTGGTACTGGGGCCTTGGCAGACTCTGGGTGTGTTGGATCCCACCGAGTTCGGATCTCCTGAGCAGTCTCCTGACCTAATATGTCCCCGAGCAGGGCAGCAGAATGCAGACCAGAATCAGCCCCCATCCTACCTGGTCTGCTGGATTGAGGCAGCATTGGTACCAGGACCTTGGCAGTCTCTGAGTGTGTTGGATCTCAAGGAAATGAGATTGGTTTTCATTTTTAAAATTTATTTATTAGTTCAAATTAGGAACAAAAAGTTTTCAAATTTTAAACCACAATTCTCCATTCAATTAATTCCTTAAGCAAAAATCAATGCAGATAAAATTCAAATAAGCAAAGCTGTGTCAGTTCTAACCTGCCTCCCCTCTCACATTTTGTAAGATTCCAAGAGCAACCTCCATGGGATGCTGGCTGGAGCACTGCTTCTTCAAGAAGATTCTGAATTTCCCATTACTTAAAATTGAGCCTTAGGACCTATTCACTGAACTATAAAAAAATTATGGCGTCCTAGAGTATATTCTCAAAGTCTTAAGTATTTTATTACCCAAAAGCCCCTCACAGTGCATGCCAGGCTATCCCTAGACTTCATAGACCATTCTCAGGCCAGAGATAGAGTATTTTCACTTATTTTCCAGACCCCAGGCAATGACTCCTGTAAGCTTATCCACTGCCTGACAATTTTCTTAACTATAGTAGCATAATATTGTCAAGTTAGGTTCAAGATTCTTATGTTGATAGAATCCAAGAAGTTAAGTGATTTGACAAGAAACTCACATGCAATGCATGGCAGGATGGAGACCAGAACCTAGGACTCTTGGAATCTTATGTAGGCCTGACAGTTCATGCAGAACATAATTTTATTCATATCCACATGAACAGCCCAAAAACTGATGGAGCATGAGCAATGAAAGGCTCAGACCTAAAGACAACAGTCAACATAAGATTTTTACAGGTGGGGTTGGGAGAAATGAATTTAGCCTAATCGGCATCAAGGAATGGTTTAGTTTACTGGCAATGAATTCCTGATAAATATCCAGATGTTTGGAGGGCCTTAGAGAGTTCTAGAATGATAGGATCTAGTAACTTTCACTAAATCTTCTTAACACTATACTTTAAAGATTTAAAACTTTGTAAGTTCAGACTTACTTTCTTTTCAATTACTGAAAAGTTAAAACCACAACTATCTTCACTTCCAAGAATACATGGTATAAGAAAAGATTAGTCGAAATTTGTTATTTCTTAGTAAAATATACATTTTCTAAAGATGCTTCAGTAATAGGTCACATATCTTTGGTCTTCTCTCTAATGCAGGTTAATTCAAAACTGGTGGTCACGACATAAAATCAAGCGGGGAATACAGGATGCTTCCATACCACAATGGGAAAATGACTGGAATCTTCAACCCATGAACATTCATGGACTGATGGATGAGTACTTAGAAATGGGTAAGGAGAGGCTTTTCTGCAGTACCATTGTTGATACTGCTTTTTCTAGTTAACACGAGCTTTGATTTAAGAGGAAAACAGCAATAATGACAATATTCTCCTTTTGCACCAATCATTCTAAAATACAGTTGAATTTTATTCTAACAAAATCAGAGGTGTGAGATGCTACCTGTGTGCTCTTACATACGTTACAGTCAGAAAGGCATGACATTTAGTCCAATGAAGTTGTTCTCACAATGAAGCCTCTAGATTTTGAGTAATATTCTTTTTGAGATAAGACCTCACTGTGAAGTTAATACTGATTTTGAACTTGATGAATAACTTAGGCTGGCCTTGAACTCACAATCTTCCTGTCTTGGTATCCCTAGTGCTAGAATTATAATCATGCATCATTATAAGTTAGTGAGCAAATATTTTGATGAAAAATGAAAAAGCTGTATCAGCTCTTTATAAAGAAAAATACTATCCTCTTTAAAGAAATATTATTTTAAATAACATTTTATTAATTCTTTAATATTTCATACAATATATTTTGACCATATTAACCCCTCCTCCCCAAACTCCTCCCATATCCATCCTTTCCATACTCTCAAACTCAGTCGAGTTTCTGTAGGAATGCTACTAATTTATATTAAGAAAATATGGATTCTCAGTCCAATTGTTGACTTATTTTCTGACCTTCAGTATACTCATCTATAAAAAGAAAATACAGAGTAGTATACTAGAGATCTTTTGGGTCTCTGCCAGAGACTTAAGGAAAAATTTCCTCTTTGCCTGTCTTTTTGATAGTTTTTTCCTCCCCTTTATCCTTCCCTTCCTCTTTTTTCTTCTCCCTTTATGATTAATCTTTTCCCATCCTTCTCATATTGTATAAAGACAGGGGAGAAAGTAGACATTAAATATACCTATATCTGATGTAGAGTAGAGGTTTTTAACATTTTCTAGCCATCTACATCTACTCTTCAATAAGTTTACTTATCACATAGGAACAAAAGTTTCTTCGACTGTAAAATAAAAGTATTTACTGGGAAGAGAGAATTCATTAAATGCTCCTAATTGGCACATTTAGGCACTCAGTAGATTTTATTATTTATATCTCCCTAATGTTCTTGTCTTACAGTTTTGCAATTTGGTTTTACCACCATCTTCGTTGCTGCTTTTCCTCTGGCCCCTCTTTTGGCTTTGTTAAACAATATCATAGAAATCAGATTGGATGCATATAAATTTGTGACCCAATGGAGGAGGCCTCTGCCAGCCCGAGCAACTGACATAGGTAAGGCTTAATTTTCCCTTTATTTGAGATAGCATATGCAACATCTCTAATATCTGGAGTATGAGATACTGTAGTAAAAAAGTAATGAGGGGCTGAAGAGGTGGCTCATCTGTCAAGAACAATCATTGCTATCCCCAATGACCAGAGTTAATGAACACTGGGCAGCTCACAAGGCAATATGATGTCCTCTTCTGCTCCCTGTAGGTACCCAACTACATGAACACACACAATAAGTAATACAATATAACCCTTTTTATTTAAGAGAAGTAAATGGTATGCAGAAATGCAGCTAAAAATAAACAGAATATTCTTGACAAAATAAAATAAATCAGAGTTCTTTCATTTTGTTCACTTTTATTCACTAACTTTAATCTTTCTCTTACCAGGTATCTGGCTTGGAATTCTCGAGGGAATTGGCATATTGGCTGTGATCACCAATGCTTTTGTAATCGCTATTACATCTGACTATATCCCACGTTTTGTCTACGAATACAAATATGGCCCTTGTGCAAATCATGTAAAGCAGAATGAGAAGTAAGACTAAAATTTACATATTTTTCTGATTTATCTTATAACTGCAATTAAAAGAAGAACTTACAGGGAAGTTTTGTTCTGTGACCATTAAAAAGTAATGTTTCTGGTCATTGTGTTTATAATGTGTTTATTAGATGAAAGCAAATAGACTAAGTACAGGATGTACTTTCTACTGCAACTAATTTTAGAGTCTGTTTTTACTTGAAAATGTGTCAAAATGCTAAGAACATTCTAATAGTTCTAGAAAGGTCCAGTTCTAAAGCCTGAATATATTCTTTAGACTCTTCAAACCAGGCAATGCAGTGTCGTTGTTATGCATATGGAAAAGTGAAGCCTATAAATGAAAGGGAACAAAGACAGTAAAAAGTGAGAAATAGAACCTGCAAAGTCTGTCATCTTTATGCCTGGATATTTTCAGGAAGCATATAGAGCCAGGGGTCTGACTGATGAGAATTGCCTCCCTTTATGTGGTTTCCATTTAAAATTGAAATACATACTTCAAAATCGGGTAGCCTATCAACCTCTGCAGTACTTACCCTTTTCATTTGCTTTGGCTTAGTTTGGTTATTGACATTTTAATGCAAACAATACTTTCAAGTCATGAAGAGGGCTATTTTGCCCACTGTATGATGATTAGCAGCATATGTGGTCTCTAACCAACTGATACAGTGACAGCTATCCTAATCCATACATTCTGATAGCAGTAGGTATCTCTATCGTTGCCTGCTGTCCCCTGGGAGACAAAATACCCAGATATAGACAACCACTTAGGCAGTATTTGCCAGTTCACAATTTTCCTTTTGTATGAGGTATGAGGGGACAATGCATGTGAGAACTGACTATAGAGAACTGGGGTACTTTAAAAAGTCTTGTAAGTGGATGTCAAATCGTGGAAAAAAGGCAGAAGTGTGAGAACAGCAATAGGTATGGATAGGTATGGATAGAGATCCTGGGACACAACATTGACCCTTAATTAATTACTGGAGAACTGGTGTTTCCCTGTAACTCTGGGAAAGCCCTTGAACACGTGTCTCTTCTTTTTTAAAGGGGGGGGGGGAGTAATAGAAGCATTGTAATATTGACTTTTTTTAAAAAGGTCTTTGAGTCCTTAAGAGATTTAAAGGGATTCCATGTTAGACACATTAAAATTTGAGTTCTAACTTTGTTATTTGCTAAGATGTTCATTATCTTATGACATGGTTGATTCACAAAAGTGAGTGCTCACAGGCTCTATGATTATGAAATGGTGTCCGAGAATGCACCCAGTGTGAATATAAGGTTGTTTCAACATCAAAAGTGAAAACCCAAAATGCTGCCTTTTTCTTAATGCAAAATGATATAGGAGCAGATTTAAAGAATTGGAAAAGTGTAAGTCCAGCACTTCTCACTCTTTTTGCTAAGATCAAGTGTGAAATAAGTATTGTTGTCTGTGCCCTTAGATAAAGTACTTGCTAGTAATTCTGTTGCCATCTAGTGGTGGTTGAAAATTCTACTGTCTGAGTTTACATTTCAGAATCTGCCTTTGCTGTGGACAGCACCATATTCAGTGACCAGTTTCATGTGTAGACCAGTTTCAGGCAAAATGATGCAGTTCTTCTGTGATTTGGGCATCCTATATCAAGAAGAACACTCAATTGCTTAATAATCATCTCAGAATACTTAGCAATGAAGTTGAAAAAAATCTATTCAGATTAGACATTTTCAGAGCAAATCATGATGAGACAAACAATAGTGGAGCGGAAAATATTGACAAGAAAACATTTGACTGATATTACAAGCTATAGAATGGACAAGAAATACAGTTTCCATTGTTGCATTGTGACTAATATTTCAAAGGTAAGATTGTAATAGATGTGTCCTTGAACCCAGATTTAAGAAACCACTTTTCCCAGGAGAGTATTTCTCAATATGTGATCTGCAAGCATCCCTCAACAGCTATAATTTTACACTATATTAAAATTATTTATTACATTATTTATAGCATTATTATTATATCATATTATTGTATATTATTTATTTATTTGTTGTGTTATGAGGGTGCATTATGAAAGTTAGAAGAAATATTGGGGTATTTTCTTCTCAACACGCAGGTCCCAGGGATATAACTCAGGTCCTCAAGCTTGATGGCAATAAGTTTGTCCTGCTAAGCAATCTCACCAGCACACATTAACATTGTGTTCACAGTAACACCAAGACTTTATTTTCCCCTTTCAACTTTTTAACGTGTAGATTGATAGTGAGCAACAATGGTGATTAAAGTTCTGTAGCAGGATGACTCCTAGACAGAAACCACTCTTTAAAAGTAAACTGAATAAAAATAGTAAGAGGGAAAATATCAGGAAGAAATTACAGGGCAAGAAGACATGAGAAAGAAATAAGAAAGCTGAATACTTAAATAGGAGAAATAATGGCATCTATTGCATCTTGTCACTTGTAAAGAAGAAATTATTCCAGAAATGTATTTATTTATGATTCATATAGTTGTTATTTTCTCCTAGTTGCCTTAAGGGATATGTCAACAACAGCTTGTCCTTTTTTGACCTGAGTGAACTTGGTATAGGAAAGTCCGGTTACTGCAGGTACTTACCTATAATGTATTTATCTTTCCTGCTGCTTTTTCCATGTCATCTCCCCTCTACACGCAAAACAGCTCATTTGGACTATCATTTTGGAGTTCGGGTAATCAAGGACGTTTTGCTATCTTTCATGCTGTTTTTGTGGATTGCAGGTACCGAGACTATAGAGGTCCACCTTGGAGTTCCAAACCCTATGAGTTCACATTACAGTACTGGCACATCTTGGCTGCTCGACTGGCCTTCATTATTGTGTTTGAGGTTAGTCATGGGACAGGTAACTGTGGATAGCAGCTTTGCTGATTTGATACGCCAGTTTGATGTCAATTCTTCACTGGGTTCCAAGACAGGCCTTTGGTAGGCCTGGGACAAGGTTTGGATATGGTAAACTCATTATAAAGAAAATAAAAAAGAATGAACAAGGGCTGAATAATATAACTACAAGTTAATAAGTATTTATACGAGAAAATCATGGAGAAAGATATTATCTCAACAAATTGTGAGGCTTCTAGTTTAAGCTCCTACTGGCTATGCTTAAAAAGAAAGGGGTGGCTTTCTTGAGCTGATAAATGAATCCAAATCTACCCATGAGGACAGGATGCATCTACCAGTGAAGACAGAACACTTGATATTTCTCAAAATACAACCAATCACACATATATTTGTTTTTTAAATGAGCGAGAAGAAAACTTGAATCAGGGGAAGAATTGAAGAAAACAAGAATGGAGGGAGACATTTTAGGGTTACAGAGAAATCAGGCACTAGGGAACTGTTTGGAGATCTACAAAGATGACACCAGCTAACAATCTCAGCAACAGAGGAGAGGCTACCTTAAATGCCCTCCTCTGATAAGGAGATTGATGACTGACTTATATGCCACCAGATACCCCTCATACAGGAGCTGGTGGAAGTAGAAGCAGACACCCACAACTACTCACTGAACTGAACAGTTTCAAAGAAGGACGAGTGAAGAGCAAAAGGGTCCAGACCAGGCTTGTGAAACTCACAGAAACAGCTGACCTGAACATGGGGGAACTCTTGCTCCCCAGACTGATAGCTGGGATACCATCATGGGACTGATCCTGATCCCAGGAACATGGGTTTCAGTGGGGAATCCTCGGAAATCTACAGGACCTCCTGTAGTAGTTCAGTACTTATCCTTAGCATAGGTGTAGACTTTGGGAGCCCATTTCACATAGAGGGATACTCCCTGAGCCAAGACACACAGTGGTGGGCCTGGGCCCGATCCCAAAGGACATGATAGACTCTGATGACAGCCTATGGAAGGCCTCACCCTCCGGGGGGAGCAAAAAGGATATATAATAGGTAGGGTTTTAGTTGGGGAGGAGGGGAGGGAGAGGGAACTGGGATTGACATGTAAAACAATCTTGTTTCTAATTCAAATAAAGAAAAAGAAATAAATTGGGTTACTCCATATTTTGCCCAAAACTTTTGGTAAAAATGATTGGACTTTCCTTATCACAGACATGATAACATTGAAATGTAATCCTGTCAGGCAATTTTGAGGGAACTGCATACAACATTATCATCTTGTTTTTATATGTTATGATACAGGGAAGAATTTAGCACTGTGATGTCATAAGCAACTCCTCCGAGTTATCACTGAGTCAATGAAAAACTTAATATATTTTCTATTGTCAAAGGAGATAGCTATTTCTAAATTTTTTTAGAACAAAATGTTTTGTTTGTCTGTTTTTTGAAAAACCTTCTCATGTACACCAAACTGGTTTAAAACTTGCTATTTATCCAGGGTTGGTCTCAAACTCCTAATCCTCCTGTCTGTGCTTCCCAAGCACTAGAATTATAGGAATGAACCACCACATCTGATTCCTATGAATCTGGCGGTAGAACCCAGGGTTTTCTGAATGCTAGGCAAACATTCTACCTACTAATGTTGGAAAACCTTTTTAAAAGACAATTATTCATTTCAAATGATTTCCAAATATAAATTAAAAATTTGTAATGAAATAGCTGAAAATGAAATGCTTACCTCTAAAGGTCTTAGCCAGTACTAAAATTCTCAGATTGAATGACTCTCAGAGTCAATAAAAATACATCCTACTGAATGAGACTTTCTACTTCATTACAGTTAGTATAACAGCTTAACAATATTTTCAATCCAATATTTCAGTGACTTTTTATTATCTAGTTTTAAAATAGACATATTTTCTATATTCCTCAGAAGTCAAGTGAGTTAATCAGACACAATTCAGAGTACCACCCATGGGTTCATATGAGACCCTCTTCATTTTTCTTTCTTCATTCCCCATTACTGTTCCCATAACCCCCCAATCAACCTCTGTGAAGCCCTTACGCTTGTTGATTTTTAAGTATATTTGTCTATGTATAAAAATATAGTATAATTTTTGGTGTCCTACTTTCTAACTATAATTTCAATTATTTTGTATCTTAAAGCATTTTTTATCTTTTACTTATTTTACTTTAGATCTAGGAAGAATTGTCTTTGAGCACTACCTGTGTTTAGAACACATCTGCTAAATATGAAATGTAATATTAAAGCACACATGAACTATTTATTGCCATATATTAAACTTTACTGAATCATGGCAATATTTTTATTTGTATCTTAATAATTTTGAAGAACATTATTGGATTTTGTAAGTATTATGTATTTAAATGATCAGGAAAGAAAGTCCTGATTATGCATGGAAAAATATGAACTACTTTATTGTTATTTACTGTGCCATGCAGTTTCTTGGTACTCATAAGCAAGTACAACCTAAAAGTACAATGAATTCATCTTGTTCTCATAAAGAGGTTATTGTCCGATGAAAGTCCTTTTCATAAAAGTATTATTTTAACAGGCCATACTAACTCCCAAATATCACATTGTTCCCTCTCTTTTCTGAGAAACAGAAAGAACTACCATTCTCTTAGGATATATATAACAGTAGGAAGTGCCATTTGAGCAAGGCTCACACTGTGCCAAGCACTCTTTTATGCTCTTCAGGTGTGTGTTTATTTACTTCATTTAAGAGGTGGTATTGTCATCACTAACATAGACACAGAATGTAGATGATGTGTTCAAGGGTAAACAGCTACTAAGTGTTAGTAGGATAAAGGCTTAATTGGTCTCATTCCAATTCTGAGCCTTTACTTAAAGGTATAATGCCTTTTGAATTACATTCAGTTGTTCAAGTCTAACACTATGGCTGGATGTGGTGGTGCACATCTTTATTTCCAGCACATTTGAGACAGAGGCAGGCGGATTTCTATCAGTTGATCTACAAAAAAAGTTCTAGGCAAAGGCTGACCAGGAATACATAGCAAAATTATTTCTTAAAACAAAACAAAAAAAATAACAAACCCCACTACTGACAGTTTATTTTAAAAACATAAATAATGCATATCTTATCAAAGTTATGTAACAGATTAAATATTTTGTAGTAGTTATAACAAGAGTGAACTTATAGAATGAAATTTCTGAAAAATAAATTTGTTGCGGTTGAGCCTCATCACTGGCTCACAGGTATAATTATCTATCATGTATTTTGGTCTGTTGAAAATACATTTTCCTAGGATAGCCTTTCATGTTTGTGCCTATTAATGTGTATTATAGTAATATTTTATAGCATGTAAGATTTGTGAACACAAGAATTTAAGATGCTTTTATGAAATGATGTCATCATAAAAAGGAAATAATTTTTGATGTCTAACTAATGCTCAACGGTGGTAGTCATTAATATTTGTGTTCTCCATAAAACTCTTGAAAGCAAAATTCTAAATGCTACACATTAAATTCCAAAGCTTGATTTTAAGACAAATGCATCATTGTTCATGACTTTTCTGTTTGACAATGAGTGTTCTGAAACCTTTGAAAGCATAGTTTTTACTCTTAACTTACAGCACCTCGTTTTTGGGATTAAGTCTTTCATTGCATACCTGATTCCTGATATACCAAAGGGCCTCCGTGAACGCATACGGCGAGAGAAATACCTAGTCCAAGAAATGATGTATGAGGCTGAGCTGGAACATTTACAGCAACAGCGGAGAAAAAGCGGTCAGCCTATTCACCATGAATGGCCTTAGGCTGTACCTGTTACCCAAAAGGGGAGGTACCATTAGTAAGAAAGAATGTGACTCTTGAAAGGTAGATGGAGTCCAAGAGGAAGGCATACTTGGCAAACTGTATGTATAAAATGCTACTTGGAAATGCATCACAGCAGTCTCTGGAATTTAGAATGCTCAGACTTCTAAAGAAAGAAAAGCCTTGAGACCTCCAAAGGGATGCAACTGTAACGGCAGGGAGCCAGGCTCTGATGTCTGAGCAAGCCCTCAGGGGAGTTCTGTGTTTTGAGTCCACCCGGTTCTATCAGCTGCAGAGCAAATAGGAAATGTGGTGGTAATATTTCCAGAGATAGATTTCCACGTACATGTTCACAAGTTGGTAATACTAATCAGATTCTAGGACTTCCACTTGAGTTCAGATATTCACTAGAAATGAGTTAAACCATTATGTTGGCTCTGAAGTCAGAACTCCATGTCCCTTTAGATTACAGGCTAGTGGAGTTGTTTTTGTCTCATTGAGATGATGGGTGTATGCACAAAGCATTTATGCTGCTTAATATTGACTATGCACTTGAACAGTTGCACATTACCGTAGTAGTGAAACCAAAAATCCAAGTTCCAAAAAGCAGACCATTGGAATAAATCTATTATGTTGGCTGTGTTTAAATTTGCTTAATCCCTCAGAGCCAAGTGCACTGCCCATTTTTTATTAATGAATGTCAACAGATCAACTTTAAATATTTGAAAGGGTATTCTTGTTTCATTTAAACATGACTAATTCTTACTTTATTGAAGAGGCCTATCTTGTATTCTATTCCACATGCCCCTCTCTGAATTTTTACAAATCTCACAGAACAGTATGTTGAAACAATGTAAATATGTCAATGTTCCTTTATGTTTGCACTTTTACACTGTGTAATATAATTTCCAGCTTATGGAGCTCTAAGACCAGGATGCTACTGTAATCTGTTCATTCAGGAAATCCAAAGCCAAATGTTCTGCAGCACTTATGCTTTTCCTAGAATGTGCACTATTAATTACAAGCTAATGAAATAATGCATGCGTATAATGTATTATTCACATAAAACACCTTTCTGAGTTTCACATTTTAATCACGGAATGGGGATTTCTGGGTTTTGTTTTGTTTTTTGATGAGTTGGTTTTATATAATTTCAAAACTCTCTAGAAACAAAGTCAAACTAACTGTCAAGATCATAATTTCATTTGTTATAGAATCCTTATTTGAATGTCAATTTTGTCCATACATTTATGGAGCATAAATGAAGGGGTATTCAGTTAAAGGACGTTAAGAGGAGGTGTAAATTAAGGGGGCAGAATAGAAGGAAAGGTGAGAGGTGGAGTAGATGTGCATATGATAAAAAAATTAATACACTTTCCCATGCAAAACAAGATGGTCCAGGCTTTTATTTATTCTTGAGAATAAGGTGGCAAATCACACAGTGAAGACACACACATACACATACATACAGAAAGAGAACACAATTTGTTCAGTTTGGTTTTGTTCAATTAAGCAAAACAAATATTTGCAAAATTCAAAATAAGGGATTAGGCATGCACATAAACAAACCACTTTTCCACACATACTAGTGAATCTCTATCAAAGAAATTATTTTTACTTACTGGAAGTGTGCTGCCCTAATTCTAACACTTAAAAGAGCTTTGTTGACTTGATGATGGTTGTTTTATAGTTTCTGCCAAGGACATTCACTCCTCTGCTTTCCCTATGATTCTGGCCTGGGTATATGCCCTAAGACTCTAAATTATTCCACAAGATTTGAGGATGTAGCTCAGTGGTAGTGTGTGTCTAGCAAGCATGAGATACACACAGACTCAACTCACATCATCTCTCCACACCACTAATTAGATAGATAGATAGATAGATAGATAGATAGATAGATAGATAGATAGATATGAGATATGCAATACATTTCTATACAAATCCTTGTTCCTGGGACTCTTCCACTGAGAAAGATCATGGCTATTTCCACTAATTATCCAATGAAGATTTCAGCTCCTCTATTTTGGAGCATTTGTGCTCCCTTTTCTTGAATAATTAAATGTATACACATGCCTGAGCATAATATTTTGTTAACCTAGCATTTATATCTTTTCCAAATTAGGGATGCAAAACAAACATGTGTCTTACAGGAGGACAAACAATAATAGCTGTTTCCTTGAGAATTCTTTTTCTAGAGATTTCTATAGTCCATTGGGGTTTAAGTCATATTGATTGATATGAACAGAGAAAGATATTTTAATAAATGGTGTACTATATTATTTTAGAAAATGCCTTCCATGATATTTTTGAAACAGATATGAGAAAACAGAGAACCAAAAAAAACTGTCTGAAATGTTTGTTTTGTAAACAGTTGTAGGACAATCAAACTTGGTTTTATCATAACTGGCAGTAAAACAGACAGCCCCTCATAGAATGTTAATTTTAGATCACTCTACTTAAGTTGAAATGTTTTATACGTGTTTGTCATATGAATATAAATTATTTCTCAAAGATTTATAGCACACACTATTCTCAGGAATTCTGTATGATGTGAATGCTGCTCATATATTTTCATATTCTCACTTGTTATCTTTTTATGCTAATAATCAATGGATAAATGCATGCACTCTGACTTGACAAGTTGTGTGAACCATTTTAAGTTTTAACTGTGATAGTTCCAAATTGTATGAGTCTGTGTAGGCACTTTTAGGTGAGACACTGCTGCCTGGCTGCATGATGAGATTCAACTTGAATGCTAAATGATTCTTGGCACAATATACTTTACAATGGAATGAATAGAAAATTTTTTTCACACAATAAATTATCATTTTTACTATAATCTGTACATTACAATTTATTCTGCTTGTTCTTTAAATATTAAAGGGGGATCTGTTGAATGTGCATGTGCTGCAAAGATTATACATTCTTTAGCCCCTTGAAGCAATGGTTTTGTTATTCTTGGGGAAACTCACCACATTCAGACTATCTCCTCACAATACTCTCATCTTAAAGTCATTCACAGTACTGAGAGAATGACTCAGTGGGTAAAATGTTCGATATGCAAGCATGGTCACCTAAGTCTGGATCATCAACACTTACATAAAAAGCCAAACATGGTAGAATATGTCTGTGACCCCAATTCTAGGGACACATAATTAGGAGGGTCCCAGGGGTCAGCCAGTCACTTTCTTTCACCTATATGCTGCCTTTCCCAATCACTATTAAAATCACCCAGCACAAATAAATCTTTAAAAAAATGGGTTTGGAGAGATGGCTCAGCAGACAAGAGCACTTGAGCTAATTTGTTTCCCAGCACTCATTTAGTGGTGTACCACCTTCTGAAACTACAGTTCCAGGAGATCCAGTGCCCTCATTCAGGCTCTGGGGATGTAAGGCACACATGTGGCATGCAAACATACATACAAGAAACATATCGTAATTAAGAAATAATAAAACAACCCCTGAGCAGATTGGGAGCACGGGGGCAGGGGAAAAAGAAGGAGTTAGGAAGTGGAGGAGAACAAGAGGACTGAGACAGGGGAGGAATAGAGGAGGGCAAGAAAGGAGATGCCTTGATAGAGGGAGATGGTACAGGTTTGGAGAGAGGTCTGGAACAGGGAAAATGTTAGGGGATCCACAGGGATGACCCCAACTACAAATCTAGGCAGTGGTGGAGAGGCTGCCTTTGATGCCCTTCCCCTATAATAATATTGATGACTACCTTGGTTAACATTTCTAGAGCCTTCATCCAGTAGCTGATCAAAGCAGAAACAGGCACCCACAGCTAAGCACTGAACCATACTCCTGGAATCCAGTTGCTGAGAGGGAGGAGGGATGAGCAAATGAGCCAAGACCATGCTGGAGAAACCCACAGAAGCAGTTGACCTAACCTAGTGAGAGATTGGAGACCCTAGTCATAAAGCTGGAGAACCCGTATTGGACTGAACCAAGCCCTCTGAATGTGGGTGCCAGCCAGGAGGCCAAGACAGTGTATGGGACCTCTAACAGTGGAGCCAGTATTTATCTCTGGAGCACAGATGGACTTTGGGAGCCCATTACCTATGGAGGGACACTATTGCAGCCCAGATACAGCAAGGAGGGCCTAGGCTCTCCCACAAATGATCTGATGGACTTTGGCAGTTCCCCATGGAGGGCCTCACTATCCCTAGGGAGAAGGTTGGGGAGGTTGGGGAGGAACATGGAAGTATGGGAGGGCAAGGGAGTAGGGGGATGGATATGTAAATATGAGTGCCTCTAAAATAAAAAAGAAATAATATAACACAGTAATAATATTCTTTTAAGGAAGAAAAGCTTTATTTTAGTCTATAGACTAAATTGTGCCCTCCACAGTATCATATAGGGAGTGGCACAATTAGAAGATATGGCTTTGTTAGGGTGGGTATAGCCTTGTTGGGGGAAGTGCGTCACTGTGGGGGTGAGCTTTGAGGTTTTCTGTGCTCAGGATATCACCCAGTGTCTCAACTGATTTCCTGTTGCCTACAAGATGTAATACTCTCAGCTCCAGCATCATGTCTGCCTGCAGGCCACCATGCTTCCTGAGATGATGATAATGGACTGACCCTCTGAACTGTAATCAAGCCACCTCAATTAAATGTTATCCTTATAAGAGCTGCCATGGTCATGATGTCTCCTCACAGCACTAAAAACCCTAATACAACATCTTAAAAGTGTGAGCCAAGGAGCTGAGGATTTGAACACTGTTATGACAATCCATTGTGCAATTAACCAGTATAATATCCCTGGGATGGGATAGGAAATTAAGCACAAATGTAGTGCAAGTAAAGGAAGGATACTCTTATCCCATAACCAAGACTCACCAACTTACCCATTTGGGGTTTTACACTTGGTAGTTCAACTTGAAAATTAGTTCCGCTTATTGAAGATCTTAACTGATACAGGTGGATAGATTAATTGGGCAAGTTTAAAAAAAATGTCACCAGATGTTTGTACTCATTTTTCCCCAAATTACTTATCACAATGACTTCCAAACAGCATTCTTGGTTTTATAGAGTCAGTTAACATCTTACCTTACTGCTTCTATTTTTGGAGCTCCAAGAACATTTTGAGGAAATCAAAACTTCTGGTTTCATTTAAATGTTTTCCTATATGCATTTCTACTCAAAGTAAAGTGTGCCAAAATTGCATAGTCTAAAGGAAGAATTAATTCAGCTTTAGCTTGAATTATTGTTCAGCTCAAGTTCCTATTTGGACTTTTGTTTTTATAGAGGAGATAATTTTTTCCCATCAAGCTCGCCATCTTGCTTCATCTGGAAATTATATTTGTGACTATATTTGATAGCTGTCTTCCTAAAGACCATCCCTGTTTCATCCACAGTAGCTTTAAAAAAAAGAAAGAAAAAATGAAAGCAGGTAGGTTGGTTGAAAATGTCTCCTAGTCTGGCTAATCTAATATCTAGCCAGGGAGCAGAAGCCTAGTGGATTTCTAAATCCAGTTACTGCTTTGTAATTGGTGAGCTGTACAGCTCTCCCTGATAAGGTTGCTTCAGCATTTCTTGAACCTAAGTGGCAGCCTTTGGTGAAAGTGGACAGTCAGCATGCAGCTTTTCTTTGTCTTTCCCTAAGAAGGCAAGGCAAAATTAGCCCCTATCTTCCCTGACTTCTTCATTTTTCCAACTTTAATGTTTGGATGTGAAAAACAATTATCTTTGCTCCCTTTGTTTTTGAAAAAGCAAAGTTCTTAAATTGCTAGTTGGAAAAGAAAACACAAGAGATATATTTGGAACACTTCTCAGAAATATAATTTTAGTGTGGATGGGCAGCCATACGAGAGTCTTACAGTCTCTGTTCTACCTAATGCTACTAGTTAAATACCTTAGGCCAAATTCACTATATTTTGAAGCTAGAATTTGAATAGACACTATTCTTTTGGTGCCTTTAAGTGAGAAACAAGGGACTGAATGAGCAGAAAGAAAAACAAATCCAATTGCAAAGTATTAGTAGAAGCAATGCTTTGGAGATTGTGGGGGACAATGTGGGAATATCTGACCTAGGTACAAAAGCAAGCCTCCTTTGCAGGTGCTTCCTTAGCTTCAATTGTGAACATACCTTGCATTCTTTCTATCCAAATAGCAAACAAGTTCAGATCATCTTTGAATGTTTAAAAACAAATTAGACTCTTTTATCCTGTGTGTTTGTGTTTTTGTGTGTACATGCCTTAAGGCCCATATAAACCAAACACTGCGTACTTCATCCACAGCATTGAAAAAGAATGACCTTGTACATAATACAGTGAAGCTTATTATAATATCTGTTTATTTGTTACTGATAGGTCCATCTTAGTCTCTAAAGTTTCCAGAAAGTTTTCCAAAGTAGAAGACCACCTTGCAGCCCACTCATGGGAAATGAGGTCATTTCAATGCTTTTCATTCTGAATTTATTTTTAAAAGAAATAATTTTAATAATCCTAATTACCCACCACTCACCAGTTATATAAACAAGATACCAAATTTAGAAGTATCCTAGAATTCATAAGTATAAAAGCATTAAATTTTAGAAATATAAAAATATCTCAATAAATTTCCTATTGATAAACAGAACTACTATTATCATTTTTCTTCTGTAAGGCAAGGTATTTCTTTTGTAATTTGCAATGGAAACCTGAAACTCTCAGTGATGGTTATATTTCTACTAAGTAAGCCACATACTAATAAGTGTAAATCTATTCTGAAAACTCCTGATAATTTAAACACCAAAAAATTTCTATTGGAAAAGCACACTTTTGTGTGTTTGTATTCATGCTTGCAAATATTTATTGACTTGTTCAGGAGTTTTAAATTGTAGCATTCAATATTCCCAAGAACTACAAATAAAAATAGCCCAAGTGGTTTTTCTATCAATTAAATTTACAATTAATTTTGAAGGTTGTAGTATTTCAATAGGCACCCTTGGATACCCAGTGGATTACAGTTATTTGAAATGGATCAGGTTACAATGTTTTTAATATTGGGCAGGGTGGCTAAATCCTCATTAAATCTACTTTACAATATTTAAATTAAGAGCACATGGAATTTGTAGACCTACAAATGGACACAGTAAATGTTTCAGTAATATTTTAAGATAATTCATTGCCAACAGAACAGGTGAAGGAAAACTCATATTTTTTTCTCATGTGTCTATTTTTTTTATGTTCTGAGACTATTGTAATACCATCAAAACATTTCAGTAACACTTTTAAATATTGTGTGAAAGTGTCACAGCCTATGGGACTTTTTCTATTCCTACTGAAAGTTTATTACCCCTTATCATACAAACAGTTAAATTACTCAGCAAATGCTGTTTGAATTAAACAAAATCAAATCCCACTCTCCTACTACTATAGCAAGATTCACCCTTGCTTCCATGTGCTGAGTTATTAACCTATCTTGAGATATTTTCTCTAAGCTGGCATTTACAAATGAAAGGTTTAATAAAGCAGAACAGAGTATTTTGTTTTCAGTGATGAACTTGTGGATCTTCATGTTGACATCTTTCTCCTTTAGAAATGAAGACTTTTAATAATGTTTTATATATAACATAAAAAATAGTGTTTGGGAATCAGGACATTATTTTTTTATTTGTAATTATGGTTACCTCATTAGTTCTGTTTTTTTTTTTTTTTTCTCACAGCACCCGAGTAATGCATGTACTAAGTCAATGTCTCCAAAGAGAAACAGTGAAGCAACCATTTAAAATGAACACGATTTTCTTCTTACACTATACAGTGGCACTATTAACCTCTCTGATTGAGCTGGTCACTGGGTTAAGTCCTCACAATAATTCTATTAAATAAAAATAGTTTCTATTCCTTTTAATTGGCAAATAAACTAATATTTTTAAAAGTCTTTCCCCAAAGCCAGGCGTTGGTGATGCTCGCCTTTAATCCCAGCACTTGGGAGGTAGAGGCAGGCAGATCTCTCTGAGTTCAAGGCTAGCCTGGTCTCCAGAGCGAGTGCCAGGATAGGCTCCACAGAGAAACCCTGTCTTGAAAGACCAAAAAAAAGTCTTTCCCCAAATGATAGTTTGTGTCAGAATTCATGTTTGAGCCTAAGCCACTTGACTTAGATGCCTCGTGTTAGCCAACTAACTACACTTTTTGCTCCAAATCATAACCCAGGGAATGTCAGCCATCTAAATAAGTTTAATGAGATCAAGTGAAAGAGACATTCTCATTCTCACCAATGTCTTCAATTACTCACAAGAGGCACTAAGGCCACCATTGAGTTTAGCACTCTTCCCACTTCTCATCACTCACAACACAATGGATTAGGAAGTCTCTGAACATTCTGTAACAAAGCACCCCGAGTGTAATCCATTCCAGTGAACATGGTCCTGTAACACTACTCTGAGCTGCGATTTCTAGCACAGGTGATAACAGGGAAGGAATGCTGGGACTACTGAGCCTATTGACTGCGCTCATTGTAATTTCTCTCCACTGCACAATTAATACAATTCTCAACCCTGTGTGATATGGTTACTTTTTAAATTTTCTTTCTGCTCTCTACATGAAGGCATATTTGATTGAATGAGTAAAAGGGAACCTCTACTCAGAGTTTGAAAAGCTCTTTATATGTTCTCTAGCTGTGCCTTACAGTTTGTTATACAAAAGGAGACTATGCCATTTCTGTAATAAAATGGTTATAGGTCATTTTAATTTTGTGCTTTTTGATAATACTCTTAAGGAAAATATAGACTGAAAAAGAACAAAATATTTTAAATATAACTCTAAGGAAAGTGTTGATTTAGTGAGGTAGCCTTAGGATAATTGCTAAAATGAAAAAAAATTGAGATATTTTCTTTTGTGAAATTTCATGTGAAAGTTTACAACCCTTAAAATGGCTTATAAATCACTCACATATGTGTTACTATGAACATATACATAAGCGTGTAAACATATTCTGTACATACATTTGCTTCTATTATTGTTATAATCTAATTCCTGGACATTGTTTTCTTTTTCATTTTCCTCTTAGGAATTCATTTTCTTCTTCCAACAGTTTCACTGTATCTCCATTTATCAAATCATCCTTTATTTTGTAATACCTCTGCTTCAGAACTTTAAAGTTATTCTCCAGAATTAAAGTAACATAGTGCTTACGTCTGAGGTGACTTAAGCTTGCACCTGTGACATGGAGGGGTTCTGTGTGTAGTGAATAAGACTCCATGGTTAATGATCTCCACTCTGGATAGTAAATTCCTTGCAAGGTTCATTTTACAATATGCTGGCTGACCTCACAGCTTTCTATAAAGCCTGTTTTTCCTTTTATTCAGCTTTGTAGATTAGACTCTTGACTTCCAGGTAATCACCGAGTGTTTTTACTTAAAAGAAATGCTTTACTCTGAGTAGGTGTATGTGTATGTCTGTGGCGATGTGCACATGAACATGAATGCCAAAGGAGATCACAAAAAGATACCAGATTCGCTGGAGCTGGATTTATAGACAGCTGTAAGCTACTCAACTTGGGTGCTGGGAATTGACTACAGGTCCTCTGGAAGGTCAAGAAGTTCTTCTAACTACTGAGCCATTTTTTTCTAGCTCCAAATTTATCATTTTAAAGTGATCGACATAGAGAACAAACACTTTCTCAACAAAGTGAATAGTGTATTAAAAAGTGATTTACCCCACTGGTAAGACTGATTTTTCTCCTCCTTTACTTATTATAATTACCCTTAAAATTTATCTATAATAGTATTATCAGCAGGAATCCCTAAAGGAATATATAAAAAAGGCAGTGTGGGAATACTAACAGATGTTAAGTGCTCTAGCTGAGGCCACATGGAAGGCATGGATATGTGTGCCTGTCTACATACAAGTAAGACATAAGGTTGGAGATGATGTCATCCCTGTTTTGTCAGCCATGTCAGAGAAGCATTGAATACACAGATTCCCTTGTATGTTTAGTCTTTACCTCCACCAGTATATTTTAAAGATTAAAAATTCAAAATGTGGACTATGGTCAATAGTCAGGCAGATATTTTGTAGGAATAAAGTCCTGTGCTTAATTCACAGCACCAAAACAAAATATAAACCTATAAACAAACAACAAACCCTGAGATTTAATCTGATAGGAAGCAAAAAGACTTTGACTCCTTGCATAATGATAAAACTTGGTCCCGATTTAGTTATGTAGCAACAGGCACTTTTGGCCTTGGCTGATTTTTCTCACCTGAATTTGGGGCTTTCCAAAGAATATCCCAAGAAACAGTCTCATCATTTCTATAAATAAGTATAAATAGGTATTGAACATCTTTGTTTTCTGAAAAGAGTCTGAACACAATTCCATAAGAGGGAGTAATGACATGGAGTATGTGTGTAGGTGTGTGAGAGAGAGGGTGGAGGGGCAGAGAGATAGAGAGGTGGGGAGGAAGTGAGGGGAGGAGGGACGGAGAGAGAGAGAGAGAGAGAGAGAGAGAGAGAGAGAGAGAGAGAGAGAGAGAGAGAGAGAGAGAGAGAGAGAGAGAGAGAGAATTATTATTTGCATATATTGTCCTAGAAATGAGTAGTCTTCTGGGCACTGTTGCTGTAGTTTTTGTCCTTGGAGTTGTAGTCTGGAATCTGGGCCAGGTTTTCTTGCTTGAATCCATTCTGTAGGGCAGATTCAGCCCCCTGTTTCCAGGCACTGCCACTGTCAAGGTAATCCTGAGGAATGTGGAAAGAAACATATTAAAAGCCAGCCTTGACACGTTTAAGAGATACTGTGTAAGTACTGCACATTTATGAAGGATGACAGGGATAGCCTTGCATACATTTCTACTTTCCTTAAACATCTTTCACAATCCTTCCAGTTCCCAAAACATACAAAAGCATATCCTGCCTCCCTCATGAAGAGAGTCAGTATTCCCTAGCTCTTCTGCAGTTCCTTAGCTTGCTCCATTATCAGTCAGTACAATTTGCTTAGAGCCCAGGCTGCTCATTGTGGGTCTTGACTGATACAAATGCAACACTTAAAGTCTCCATTGGTCTAACATAAATGACTTCTTGGGGATAAAGAGGCTAAGGAAGCTGGTTTTATGTTGCTACTTCTTTGACTGTAATTTTCCACCAATATTTTTATCTGTTGTGGTTTGAATATGAATGTGTCTCAGTTTCACTTCAGCTGGTGCTCCTGTGGGAAAGAGTGTGACGCTTTAGGAAGCAAGGCCCGGCTGAAAGAAGTAAATCACTGGGGGCTTTTCCCATGGGCAATATCTTTCTCTGACCCTTTCTGCATTCCTTTTCTTTCTGTTTCATCCCCACTGGAAGTGAGCAGCCTCCTCCTTCACATGTTCCCATTAACTTTCTAATATGTCCAAATGCATGGAACTAAGCAACCATGGATGAACCCTTTGAAACTGTGAGGTAAAACCAAACCAAATCAAACCAAGCAACAACAAAATTCTCCTTGGGCATTCTGTCAGGAATTTTAGTAAGAGGTAATAGGCAAAACTAAATAATATAATATCACAGAGAATTAGAAAGTTGTGTCTATGCCATTCTGTATAATCTTCTTTAGTTCTTAAGTAATAAAACTAAACAAAAGGAAAATGAGACTTAGAACTAGGAGTAGAACTAAGGTTTTCTGACTCTCAAATTCATCATCTCACCTATCACATTTGACTGTGTCTTGTATTCTATTATTTTTTCTAAAACTTACTTTTCTATTTTTTCCTGGAACTCACCTCTCAGGGAGTAAAAGGGACTTTGGAAATTGTTCATTTGCAATGTCAACATCCCAGCTATGATGTACATTTACCTATCACCACACACACACACTTAAAAGACCATCAGCTGGAAGGACTCTGGGGTCAAAAATCTGTGTTCTTTTAAGTTGTTGACATTTACTGTTTTCCATCCTTACAGTCCTTTCTGTCACAATTGTTGCAAGGGGGAAGAAGGGCACTTCCAGAGGTAGAAGGGCACTCCTAGTGGTGGGGTGGAGGGAAGGTAATCTTTCCCCTGAGCCATGCCTGTTTTGAGAAGCTCATTCATCCACTCACCTCTTCTGTTTCCTGGTCATGCTGAACTCCACACCAGCACAGAGTTTTGTATTTCTTAGACCAAAAGCAAAATAAATTGCAAACGGGTCTTATTAAAAGTGGATCAATATCTTTGCCTCTTTGCCGGCCTGTTAAGAAAAGGGAGATGGATTAAATGGCTTCGGACCTTCAGGCCTTCCATTTCAGTACAAGCATATCAACTTGAAGCTAGATTATTTCTTAACAGAACTTGAAAACAAACTTCAGAGGTGAATCTATAGAAATTGATATAATGCTGAAAAAGTTGTGAGTTATAAATTCATTTGTCAGGTCAAGAAAGTTCAGGACTATAAAGTTAAATGGTGATAACATATTCATTTGAAAATATTACTCTAGAAGTAAATTTTCCAGGCCAACCGAAGAAACAACAGAAAGTTTGTTTTTTTCTTCCTCAGTTTTTATTTAAATCATATATTTACAGAATCATCTAGGTCAGAATTTGTAAAATTATAAAGAACATTTTTACTGTTTTTTTCATTACAACATTAGCATCTTAGACAATTCTCTAAGCTTATGCAAGCCAATCTAGACTACCCTCACACTTCATTTCTGATCTTCAAAACATATTGGTTCCTTCCCTTTAAATCCTACTGAGGAACAAATTAGACTGACATTTATACTAAGATATATATAAAGGCTGATAAAGTCATCCTCCTATAATCTTTGCAAATTTTCTGGTCAGGAAGACTAGTGTAAATATTGTGTCCCACAGAGTACTGGTAAGTATGTGAGCCAATCCAGCCAGAGGTCCCTGGCAAAAGCACTGGAGTCAGAGTTAAACACATTGATAAGATTCCTTCTAAGAGCCTGGATGTTATGTCTGACAAAAATGTTGTGCCTGTCCAATATTTTGAGGTTCACATAACGTGTTCCATCGTATTATGTCAGTCTGTCAAGGGTGTTTTACTTAATAGCATTCTAATTAAATTGATATCTGTCAGTTAGTGCCTTCTACAGAGTAGGTACATTTGACTTACGTGTTGTTGAAGAGGAACTTCATATTAATTATTAAATAAGGCAGCAAGGAAATGGCCAATTGTGATCTGAAAGCTAGTAGTACATTTGTCTTAATGTGAGTGTGTGTGTGTGTGTGTGAGAGAGAGAGAGAGAGAGAGAGAGAGAGAGAGAGAGAGAGGGGGGGGTCACCATGCACAATGAACAAGCTTCAAATCCCTACAATGAAACCCTGAATACAAGATAGGATTGTGTTGGGAGTCAGGTGAAATACACTGAGTATTTAGTCTTCCTTCATAATTGATGTTACAAAAAATTTCTTATACCCAGGTAAGAATGTGAACTCATGGCTCAAAAATCTTACCTATTTTCTGATTGCTAGACAGACAGACATATACACACAGGAGATGGGGGGCAGACAGTGAAAGAGAGATCAACTTAGAAACTTAGAGATAATATGTGTATCTCTTTGAGAAGAGGACTTTTTGTGGAGATTCAGAAGCAAATTAGTGAGGCTGCCATTTAGTGTGTAGTCTACATCTGAAAGAAATAAATCCCAAAGAGAGGACACCAGATAACCCACCTGTCACGAGGCTGATTATTAGTCCAGCAATTATGCATCCCAGGAAGCCCACAGCACTATAGTAAAGGTAGGAGAGTGAGTACCACGTGTCAGCTAGGGGTGGTCTGTGGAGAAAAACAACATGTTAAACTCTGTTTATCATTCAGAACTAAGGGCTTATGGCTTAGGACACAATCACTCTCTCTTCACTCTAAGTTATGGCATCTCTTAAAACTCCAGATCTTAATATTTGATTCTTAAAGGAAAAACCAATATGAGCTAGTTTTGCTTTGCTAAACTATACACAATCCATATCATCCCTGATTTACAAATGTGTGTGTGTGTGTGTGTGTGTGTGTGTGTGTGTGTGTGTATAGAGATACAGATAGAGAGACAGAGACAGACAAACAGAGAGAGAGATTTTTCAATGAAGACAATGTCTTTCATTCCTTTTCAGTTATTTACTACTCAATTGTTCATTAACTCCAGAATTACTGAAAAAAAATTGTGACAGACACTTGTCTATGTGTATGAACTGACAGAAAATCCCCAAAGGGACTTTTCAGTACTATTCATGGAATAGGAGCAAAAGTTTATGGACTACACAGAGACAATGCAGCCTAAGATCATAATCCCAGATCTGTTCTACAACCCTCCAGTATACTATTTTCACTCTTGTTTACCTCAATGCATGGGAACAACCATATGCAAAACTCCTTATAGCCAGCCTTGCTCAGTACCCTTCATTGCTAAACACTTCCAGATGAGCAAGAGCTAGTCCATCAGATTGTCTCTGAGAGAGGTCTGTCCTTCTATTTGCTGACCTACTTTGGGACTACAATTTTTAAAGTCAACATACCTGCTGGAAAGCTGTGGACCTACTGTTGTTGTTATATTTGATGGGGCACACAGCTCTGTTGATAGAGGTAAAGGTAATGTCTTAGATTCTGGTGCAGGGTAAACAAAAGCCCCGATGGCAACCCAAAATGACAATGTAATTCCAGTAAGGAGGCCTCCTAGTGCACCCTTGAAGAGAAAGAGAATATAAGAAGAAATTAGACAAATCTTTATTTGCAAAAATATTGATATAAGGTGTAATGTACATGCACTGGAAACAGCTCAAACTGTCTTCATTTCAACTATCAGAAAGCAGATTTATTCACTTACTTATTCACTTAATTTCAGTGTTGGGCATGAATTCTAGGGTCTCATTCACGCCGGGCCAATTTTCTGCCACTGAGTCATGGCCTCAAGACCCTCATGAAGCAATTTTTAAATAAGAATAAGTTGTACCTTGAATGAAATTTTTTCTGCCTTTGATTTGTTCCCTCTTTTTTGAAAAGATACTGAAACTTCAATGTTCAATAAAAGTTTCAGAAGCTATGGGAATCTTTAAACAATGTAGTCATTTTTTATTGACAGACACTGTACAGAAAGTCTGACTGCCATTTCTTTCCACAAGTTAGAAGAGTTTCTCGATGCTCAAGTTTTTGTTTGCTTGTTTGATTAATTGATTCTAAACTTAAGTAAGTGTATTTTTATTATCCCTGACACTTAAAGATCTTGTTTCATAATAAATATTTGAAATTGATGAATAATATCTTTTGTAAGTAGGTAAAACAATTCTCACAAAGACTGGGATTACCAGAAAAAAATCTCAGATTTTTCTGTTCACCACTATAGAGATGAAACTTCTGTAGATGAAAAAAGATGTTTAAAGTTCCTATTATGCATAAATGAGTGCTCTGTAAGGGCCCAGAATATTTTCTCCATTACTGTTTGGTGAAATTAAACCAACATATACAAATGATTATTTTCACTTTGGTTCACAGAAGAGGTCTGCAAACTTCTATAAATAGCCAGATACATGCTTTAGGCTTTGTGATTTATGAAGTATCTGTGACAGCTATTTATCTTTTCCATTACACCCCAAAAGAATCACAGACAATACCAAACAAAAGAGGCTGGCCATGTTCCTGTGACATTTTGTTGATGGGCATTGAAATGCAATATTAATATGTCATGAAATATAATTATTTTGACTTTCCTCCATCTACTTACAAATGTCCATACATTTTTAGTTTGCTAGTCACACCCCCAAAAAGGGAGCAGCTATGTTTGTACTAAAGTCAAAATTTTCTGATCCCAATTTAACTGTAAAAGACAGCTGGAGGGTCAACCTAGGTCATCACCTACACTGCCATGCTGAAGCCAAATCTGAAGCTGTTATTACATCCCTGAGAAGAGGATTAATGATGCAGTGGTTGAGATCAGTGAACTGGGAAAAAGTAGCACAACTTTGTAGTACTTATCATCCTCTAGCGAAAACTAAGTTGCTTTCCTGAATAATCAGAAGTACTAGGCCATACTAACATAGGTTATCTCTTTTTTATTCTTTTATTTTTTGAGATTATGATATACTTACATCATTCTACCTTCCCTGTCCTCTAAACCTTCCAAATCCCTCTCCTTGATCTCTTTCAAATTTATGGCCTCTTTTTCATTAATTGCTGTTTCATATTCATATATACTTACGTAGATGAGTACATATACATATATACTCCTAAATATAACCTGCTCGATATGTATAATATTACTTGTATGTATATGTTTTCAGGTATTTGATGTATTTGTATATATTTGACACAATTGGTGTGCTTTTTCCTGGGGATGGCTATTTCTCCCACTTTCACTAGTTGAGACCTTGTGTTCCTTCGCCTGTCCACATTGGCATGTCTATTATTGTTGTCCTGATAGTATGTATTCTACTAAAAACTACATAGACACTGCACAAATACAATCTTTTGACTATTGGTTTTAGTGACTAGGTGTTACCTCAAATTATAACTTAATGGCTATATATATTAAAGGCAAACATTTTCGTAAACCTGAATACCACAGAAGTAATTTTCACTGTGTTCTCTTAATAAGACTGCAGAAGAATTTTTTACAAATGCCCAAATGTTCACTATATATCCAAGCTCACTGCAGTAGTTCAAATGACTATGACCCCATAGACTTATAGGACCTGGCACTATTGGGAGGTGTGGAATTGTGAGAGTAGGTGTGGTCTTGTTAGAGAAAGTAGTCACTGGGAGCCTTGAGGTCCCTGATGCTCAAGCCATGTCCCATGTGGCTGTCTCTTCCTGCTGCCTGTGGACTGAGATATAGAACTCTCAGCTACCTCTCCAGCACCACATCAGTCTGCAAGCTGCCATGCTTCCTGCCATGAAGATAATAAACTAAACCTTTGAACTGTAAGCCAGCCCCAACTAAATGTTTCTTTTTATAAGGGTTGCTGGGTCCTGGTGTCTCTTCACAGAAATAGAACCCTAACTAAGATACTAACCAAGCAGGAGCTATCTAGAGTAGTGTCAACAAAACCAGATAGCTTTATACATTTAACCAGCTGGATACCAAAGTCAGTATTTATACTTAAATGCAAGCAGGCTTTCTGGAGTCTCTACAAACAACTCTGTATAAGTGTGTAGAAAATAATTGTAGTGACAGTTTTATTAGACTGAGAAACTTATAGTCTAAATGGTTTTAAATAGTATTATGATGCTTTTCTTAATAAATTTTCATCTGCCCTATATGCAGCATACAATCTACCTGCATTTATGAAAGTCATGCTATTAGCAAAGGAAGTACAGATGAGTAACATCTCTGGCTTGTCCTTTCTATGTATTAATCATTCAGCATATGGCCATTCAAAGCCATCTCTTCCCTTATTTGCCTCTTGCTTCTAAACAGGCTTTAGTATAGTCTTATATAGGTGATCCTGGGTCCCATTTAAATCTATACCTGTGTATATGTGTATGTTTGTAAAATAGAAATACGGGCAACATGAATTCATTGGAATTTTTCTGGCAAAAACAAACAGCCTACCAAAGCAAAGGGGAAAAGGGATAGAAAATGAAAAAAGACTTATTTGAGCTGGGCTTATGTAGAGAGCAACATAATCCTTACCTTCCAGTTCACAAAAGGGAACACGATACCAAGAGTGAATAAACCTAACATTGGTCCCCCACACATGCCGAGGATGCTGAGAGCAGCCTGTAGGAAAAAGCAGACCAGATGAGCCCAACAATTTCACTGTCTCTGTAGCATACCCTGACACCACCATCCCTTCCTTGAACCTTGGATGAACTTGAGCCCCATTCTTTAATCATGTATTTTTCTTATAAAAAGGGAAATGTGTGTGTGTGTGTGTGTGTGTGTGTGTGTGTGTGTGTGTGTGTGTGTGTGTGTACCCATACAAACACACACAGACAATAGACACATACAACTAAATGTGCATCTGTGTATGCATATGTCCAGAAAATACCAATCCAGGTAACTTGCATTTGTTGGAGCCAAATGTATTTGTTTTCTTTTTACATGCTTAACATGCACAAGGCTCTGGGTTTAATTCCCAGCACCATAGAAGTTATTTTATTTGTCGGTTAAGGAGTTTACTAAATCAATGGACTCCTCAGATACTTTAACTTGGCTTGAAAATTTCTGTCATTTAGATAATAATGAATACCTGGGTCCCAAACTGTACCATCCATACCACTTCTGAGACACTGAAGAATTCTTCAGTATTTGGAACACCTTGAAAGGCCATCAGACACCCCAAACCTCTCCCTTTTATTTCTCTTTACTTTTGTGGCACCATCTCTTTTGGATATTGAAAAATTTTGAGTAAAGCATTTCAATATCTCTTGTCTGTTAAATGACTAATACAAATGAACTGGTTTAAAGTTTATGTAATACCTATAGTATAAACATAAGTGAAGACAGGTTTTCTGAAGCCTCTCTATCTATGTATATGTAAGTGTAAGGGAAAGAAGAGAAAATAGAAAGACTGAAAAGTATGCTTTCAGCATGAAGACTGTCTGAGATCTTCCAAGAGCTGGGAAATGCAAATTCACTAAACTGTATAAATGAGAGTGTACACACACATGCAATACAACACACATAAAACTACTTTTTCTGCAGCACTTCCTATATATGCAAAAGTACCCTGGGGATATTATATCAGGGGCAAAGTTTTAGAAAGCTCCCAAGATCTTAAAAAAGTTTGTTTGTCAGGTGCCACTCATGTGTCAGTTAGTTAGCTAAGGAGATCTGCCTGTGTATTCCTGTTTCATTTAATCCTCACACTCACTCAGTTCAGTAACAGAAACCAAAATTTGTAGGAAATAAACTTGTGGCTAACAAAAACAGATTCCAGTAAATTTTCATTTAGAAAGGGGGCAGATGTCATATATATGTTCAGATTTGTCTGGCTTTAAAAGTTTACATTTTGTTTCCCAAAAGCAGTCTTTTAAAAATATCAAGAATGCTAGTCAGGAGGTGGTGACACATGCCTTTAATACCAGCACTCAGGAGGCCCAGACAGGTTGATCTCTGAGTTCAAGGCCAGCCTGGTCCACAGAGTGAATGCCAGGACAGCCAAGGCTACACGGAGAAAGCCTGTCTTGAAAAGAAAATCAAGAACACAAATTATCATAATGCCATCCTGATTTTACTTAAACAAAGAAATGGTTTTGAAACAGTCTATCTTTAATAATTAGACTATTTGAATTCTCACTATAACCTGTCATATACCACAAGGATTTGATGAATTCTCTGTTATTAACTTGTAATCATGCATCTTTTACTTTCATCTTACCATTTCTTTCCACCATAATATAAATTATTTTTCCAGAAATATGAGCTGCAATGTATTACTATGATTGTGTGGTGCTTTGAATAAAAACAGCCCACTTAGACCCATAGGGAATGACACTATTAGGAGGTATGGCCTCGTTGGAGTACGTGTGGCTTTGTTGGAAGTGATATGCCATTAGGGCGTGGGCTTTGTGGTTTTGGAAGCTCAAACTATGCCCAGTATGACATTCTCTCATCCCACTATCTGTTGATCCTGATATAGAACTCTAGGCTCCTTCTCAAACACCATGTTTGCATGCATGCTGCCATGCTTCCTGCCATGTCGATAATAGACTAAACCTCTGAACCATAAGCCAGGCCCAATTAAATGTTTTCCATTATAAGAGTTGCCATGGTCATGGTTTCTCTTCACAGAAATAAAATCCTAACTAAAACGGATTGCTTTTCCAGATTAATTTCAAAGAATTCAATTCAAATATTATATCTTTGATAAGACAGAGGCATGTGTGATTAAGTTTATTTTTCCCTGATTTTAGTTATTTAATATTTGTTGCATTTCTTTGCTGGTGGTAAGATTAATTCATCATAGTGCTGGCAGCTGAATTTTGAAGGCTATTACCAGCTATCATGAGAAGAGTCAATAAAATACTTAAGACATTTATCTAATTTGAAGGGGGTGGTGGTAAATAAAGAAAAACTTGCAATGTCCAATGCTCCAGAGCAAAAGGCAACAGAAAGTCAATCCAAGAGTTTCAATTTTTAAACACATGCATATTCACATGTTCTCTGCATGTTTTGTAGTCTACAGGAGCAATGGGCACTGGTTTTTACATTCTTTTTGTTAGCATTCAGTATCTGTAATTGGAGGCAAGCTCAATCCTAGTCTAACTTAGGTTCTATTTCAATGCCCAGAAACCACTTGAGATTTCTTGACAAATAGAGGATAGTATCCAGGAGTTTGGACTTAGCACTGGAGAAGCTGACAGAGCTTGGGAATGGCATTTAACTATGTTGTGCCTTTGTTTGCTTAAAATGCCCGAAGGACATCTCATCATACCTAATTCCTGAACTTTTTTCTGGTGAAGATTTAAGGTGGATTCCTAAACAAAATTCAGAAAAGTGTTTGAATACTGTGCCATGTATTAGCAGTGGTCCACTACTCTCACTGTATTTGTTAGTGGTGTGCCCTGTGTGCCTGTGGCATGGCTTCTGAATGCCAGAGTGCTGTAAGGTCTAGGGAAGACCTGCCTGACTTGAGATAAAAAAAAGTCGTCAAATTGTTCTACCCCTTAGCAGAATTCCAGGTAACAGCAACACCATATTGTGTATAAAGATGTTTTGCAGCATTTTAATTCTCGGGGATCTTAAAGGGTTTGGAATTTTAATTACAATGAATCTTATCATTACTTCTTAGTTTCAGTATCTCCTTCTTCTGTAAGTAATCCAGCTGAAATTTTACATGTTTACTTAGTTCAGATATGACATTAGTGAATGCCAGAATGTGGAAGGTAAGAAATGAGCAATAGATTCCAAACCAGAAAGGCAGGAGCTACAAATCAAAGGTGGCCTCAGGCAGCTCTCCAAGACCCTCCTCATGGGAAGAGCCTTCCTACTCAAATCTGATCCCGCCCAGAATCCTCCAGCACACTATTGCAAGAGAAACAGCTTTACTTGTCATTGGATTTCCCACAGCCTTCAGTACACTGCTGTGTGCTTGAACTTAGAAAAGAGAACATCATATGCCTAGCATTTTTCACAAGGGACCTGACTGGAAATTGTCTCCCTTTGAACATTTCACAGTTTGAAACTTTTCAAGACACACTTTTTAAAATTCCTACACTAAAGCAATGCAAAAGGACTTCAAAACCAAACAAATAAGAAAACTAGCAAAACAAAACAATCATTTAAGAAAAAATATTTAATTTTTATGGAACTGAAAGCTGTGACCACTGGTGTCACCCACAAATATATGCTATAAGTGTATTGTGGATTTGTGAACAAGAAATTAAACATGGTTCTATCATTCAGACTTGTGAGACTTAGGTTTTTGTCTGTTTCTATATGTAAAATCAGAATCTGAATATTGATTTACTAAGTTCAACAGACCAAAGCTTTATAATAAATAATAGAAGAATTACAATTGTCTTTATTTACTCAAATGTGGTAAAAGAAATGAGTGGATCACCATAGAGCAGTGGTTCTTAATGTTGTGACCCTTTAATAGAGTTCTTCATGTTGTAGTGACCATCCCCCCTCAGCCACAAAATTATTTTCATCGATACCTCTTGAATGTATTTTGCTATTGTTATGGACTATAATGTAAATATTTTTGGAGACAGAGGTTTGTCAAAAAGGTGTGATACACAGCTTGAGAACCAGAATTCTCAGTTGAACCCAGACAGAGGAATAAAGTCCAACTATCTTGACTGACTCACTCACTATAGGTACCATTTCTTTACCTCAGTCACTTCGGGTGTCCTGGCCCACTATGGAGCCTGCCACACCTTAATTAAAAATTATCTAAAATGCAAAAATCTCTCTGTCAAGAACAATTCAATGACTCACAGTATCATCAAGTTGGATAGGGTGATTTTGTTTTTCCTTTTTAAGTAAATATTGATCTCAGTAAAAAAAAGAAAAAAGAAAAAGAAAAAAAGAAAAGTAAAGAAAGAAAACAAAGGTTCTTAAGATAGAGGGAAAGGACACATGTTCTATGAACTGAGGAAATAAACCCATTGCAAGTCATCCTAGTACTACTTTCACCCTCTGAAAGTAATTTTGGTTGAAGTTTTCATGTATGGTTTGTTCAGAACTGGTACCCAGAAATATTAATACTGGACCTTGGTGTAATACACAAGGCATTAGAAAGGAGTGCGGGAAAGTTTGATGTGAAATCAAATGTCTTTCCTTGTTCCATTACCTGCACAACACTACCCATGAAGGATGCAACCACAGCCATGGAGGTACACAAAATACCAAACAAGAGGCCTGAAAGACAGAAATCAAATGATGATACATTTCCTTGAGGTCATCCGTGAGCTCCCAGCAGCATGTCCTACTGAAGGACTGAAGAAGAAAAACCTCCTGCACACAACCAGACAGTATCTACTCAGCACTTCAGTAACTGTTCCTCAGGGAAAATTAACTGGAGTCCAGGATGTAAAGTTTTCCCTCTAGCACTCCAGAAGTCTGAGCTGTGAAGCAGCATGGATGTGGAAGCAGTCCAAGCAAACTCAAGCTAATTATATGGTTGTTAATTCCAGGTAGGCCGCTCACCAGGAATAAGCTGAAGGAGAAGCTACTGGACTCTTTGATATATGGACAGAATTAACCCACTCTGCTTCACAGGCCCCAAAACCTGAAAGCTTTTCTGCTTTTCCCTTTGATGCTTTATTCATAACATTTTTATGGTCCTTATTCATGCTATAGTATAATTACAATTAGCAATTGACTTGTTTGTATAGCAACAAAAAGAATTATTTGTTTATACATCACCACAAGGAACTTTGAGTACCACTCCTCTCTAGTATCATAGAAGCTTGACATTTAAATCATTGTATTGTTCTAATGATTTTTAAAGATGATGCCTTATTTTTAAAAAATTATTTTTTACACACTTCTGTTTTAAAAACATCCCAAGAGTGTTCCTATAAAAACTCATCAACAAAATAAGAAAAAAAAGATTATACCAAATCAGGGATAGTAGCAGACACAGTGGCAGTTTTAGCTTTAGCATTCTTAGTCAGTGTGATCACTAGTTGTAATAGTTATCTTTTTAAATCTTTTTTATTTAAATTCTTTAATTACTACTCATATTTATATATCTACCTCCCCCATTCCCTCGACCCCCATCCTCCCATGTACCCCACCAGCCCCCACCAACCCCCCAACCAACCACCCAACTCCTCCCCAGGGATAGTGAGACCCTCCACCAGGGACCTTCAAAGTCTGTCATATAGTTTGGGGGAGGATCTAGGCCCTCCTTGCTGTATCTGGGATGCAATAGTATCCCTCCATAGGGAATGGGCTCCCATCTTGGCAAAATCTATAATCACATAGGAAGGGAGTCTCAATGAGATCAAGTTGACCCTGATGCATGTCTATTGAGGATTATGTTAGTTTCATTAATTGAAGTGGGAACCTCTTCCCTCTACACACACACACACACACACACACACACACACACACACACACACACACAGTGGGTACCTCCAGTCTCTGGATAGGGGATCCCAAACTATACAAAATGGAAAAATAAGGTGACCATCTCAGGTATGTGCTCAATTCTCTTTGCTCTTGGTTGCAGAGGTAACTACCTGTTTCAAGTTCCTGCCACTTTGACATCCCTGTAATGATGGACAATAACCTGTGAGCTAAGATGAAACCTTTCTCTTCTAAGTTGTGTTTGTTAGACTAGTTTATCTCAGAAAATTAGATGATACTAAGACAACTAAAGATCCAGCCCATGTCCTGATGTGAGACTAGGTTCAATTTTATTTAGATTCTTACTATAGATTGCCAGGCACCAAAGATATAAAATCAAAATTTTATTTTTGTCCCAAAGGGTTCACATTTTGAGAAGGGACCACACTAAAAGAATTCAAAATGTATCCAAAATTAAGTTCTCAAGAATGGTACTTGTGAATTTTGTCAGGGCTACATCATATCCCATGATGAGACAACAACACCGTTACAGAAATAAACTTCTTCCACAGTCATACTTTTCCATGAGAATCTGTTAGTCATTGGATATTACACTGGCCACACTACCCATTCACTCTCTGGGATCTCTAATGCATATAGTGAAAATAAAAGTCCACAGACTTCACCCAGTTAGCAAATGTGTTTGCATCCATCTAATCTTGTTCAAGCATAAATATCAAAATATTAAATCATCCTACCATATGTGCTTAAATGAAGCCACAATGAGTAATGAATACAATGAATATTTCTGAAAATAACTCAGCAAATAATCAGGAAAATATCTCCTAAAAACTGGCAACCACAATTTACTACAGAGAGTAGATAGACTTGTTTAAGCAAAGAAATATGAGTATAAAAGATAAAACATATTCAACTAAAACAACACACACACACACACACACACACACACACACACACACACACACGCACACACACACACACAATACCCAATGCCACATAGTTTTTGGTAGATAGGTGGTTCTAAGTTGTATAAGAAAGCAAACTGACCAGTATGCAGGAAGCAATCCAGTAAGCAGTACCCCTAAACTGCATCAGCTACTGCTTCCAGATAATGTCTTTCTTCCCCAACTTACTTCTTACTATCATGTTTCATCACAGCAATAGTAACCCTAGCTAGGACAATACATTTATCAAAACTCAACAATTATGTACTTAAGAGTTTATCATTTCATCATATGCATTTTTGTATTAAAAGCCTGAATCATATATTAAATTTTAGTTAATAATATGAAAGCTAAAACAATTATGGAAAATGAAATGGTGCTTGCAATTTATGTTAAGTAACTGAATGGTATAATGAATTCTTGGATTGACAAAGAACTGGATGGATATTTGAAAAAGTTAAGGAAAAAGGAAACAAGAAATGAAAATGAGATGAATAAAGAAATTGATAAGAAAACTACTGTTATATACAATAATCATACCTCCATAAAAATCAATTTAAATTTGTGAATAGACAAGAATTGGGTGAATGGTTATGTATGGTCCTGGCACAATAAAATGGTCAAAATAGTTGAGGAAATGCTGTATGGTTTGTGGCCATACCACTCCGAATTTAAGATCTAATCTGATCTTGGCTGCTAAGCAGGGTCAGCCCTGGTAAGTACTTGGATGGGAGAAAATATTATGAGGAAATCTTATCATCTACAATATCAATAAAAAGAAAAACAACAGGAAAAGACCAGAGAGAAAGAGGATATGGAGAAAAGAATAGAGATTTGAAGGAGACAATTTAAGGTTGCAGACCAGATAGTGCAGAGAAAGTACCTGTAATTGTTAATAAGAATTTCTTTAAAAAAATAAAATAAAATAAAACCTCAGGGTCAACACTGGGGCTGTTAGAAAGCTGTCCTGACTGTAAGAGTCTGCCAATCGAAGGCTCTAACTTGTGGAAATGAAAATGTTTTTCAATGCTGTTGTAGGAGTTACATACTTCAAAAAAAGCAAATAAACAAAAGAAAAGAAAACAAACAAACAAAAATCTAGGGAAGAGCTTCCCCCCAAGGTCAACAGCTCATCACTAAGTATGATGACTATATGCTATAAAAGTAACATGATTATAAATGAAATAAATATTTTTTGGTTGTGAGCCTAGCCTTTAACGGCTGAGCCATCGCTCTAGGTCCTATCCCAAAGGATATAACAGACTCTAAAGACCCTTGTATTGAAGGCCTCACCCTCCCTGGGGAGCAGAAAGGGTATGGGATAGGTAGGGTGGTAATTGGGGGGGGCAGGGAAGGAGGGGAGGCAGAGGGAACTGGGATTGGCATGTAAAACAATCTTGTTTCTAATTCAAATAAACAATGGAGAAAAAATAAATAAGCCATTCAATAATGTGTAATGCTTGAACTCCTATGTTTTCAAAGCACACATGGGGAAATGCACAATGAATATTGCTACAGGAAAACAACCAGACACAGAATTAGGTAGGTATCATTTTACAAACTGAATTGTGTTTTTCTAAATTACCCTACTTTCTATATTGAGCATATAAGGGACCTGACACCCTCTTCTGATCTGTATGGGCACTACACTCAACAGTACAGACATAAATATATATATACACAATAATCAAATAAAAATAAAATTGTAAAAAATCAGCAATGTTTGTGGAAATATAATTTAATGTGATAACTGTTTCAGTAATTGTAATATGCAGTTTTTAATAATTAAAAATCATTGAGAATTTTATTTATGCATATAATATATTTCAATCATATTAATCCACCACTGCCTCACTCCAACTACTCCTGGATCCTCCCCAAAACTTCCTCAGAACTCCAATTCTTCTTTATTATTTTTTGGTAACCTGTTGAGTCCAATTAGTGATGCCCATAAACTCATGTATGAGGGGACAGCCACTGGTGCATGATCAACCTATTCTCATGGGACTATATCTCTAAAGAAACTTGAATCTACCTCACCTAACAGCCATGAACTGCCAATCATCTATTTAACACCCTTTGCACCCAAAGCTCAGGTAATATCTGTATAAAGGGGCAGAAATATTATGAGAACCAGAGGTTGGGGAGAACAAGAGCAAAGCAGTGTCATCTGGACATGATAGGACCACCAGACCCAGGAACTCATAGCAGCTATAGTTGACTGCATAAGATCGTCATAAGATCAAGCCAGTCAATACAACATTCCAGCATGGATAGGTGAGGAACAAATAAGCCCACATCTCTAGCTAAGTAGATATTATGCAATTTTTAATTGAATAAGAAACACACTTGACAGTTTGTGCTGGAGAGGATGTGGACAAAGGGGAACACTCCTCCATTGCTGGTGGGAGTGCAAACTTGTACAGCTACTTTGGAAATCAGTATGGCAATTTCTTAGAAAAATGGGAATCAGTCTATCTCAAGATCCAACAATTCCATTCATAGGCATATACTCAAAGTATGCACATTCATACCACAAGGACATCTGCTCAACTATTTTCATAGTAGCATTATTTGTAATAGCCAGAACCTGGAAGCTCAACCAAAGAATGTATAAAGGAAATGCGGTACATTTACACAATGGAGTGCTACTACTTAGTGGGAAAAACAAATGAAATCTTAAAATTCACAGGGAACTGGATGGTACTAGAAGAAACCATCCAGAGTGAGGTAATCCAGACACAGAAAGACAAACATGAGCCTATACCCAATAGCTGATGGTAGCAGAAGCAGAGATCCACAGCTAAACATTGAGCTACACTCCTGGAATCCAGTTGTAGAGAGGGAGAAGTGATGAGCAAAGGGGTCAAGACCATGCTGGGCTTTGAAACCCACAGAAACAACTGACTTGAGTAAGTGGGAGCACATGGACCCCAGTCTGACAGCTGGGGAACCAGAATAGGACCAAACCATGCCACCTGAATGTGGGTGTCAGTCTATAGGGCCTCTGGCAGTGGAACCAGTATTTATCCCTAGTGCACAGACTTTGGGAGCCCATTCCCCCATGGAGGGATACTCTATCAGTCTAGATACATGGGGGAGGTCCTAGGCCCTGCCCCAAATGATGTAACAGACCTTGATGATCCCAATGGGAGGTCTCAATCTTCTTTGGGAGTGGATGGGGCATTGGATGGGGGTTGGTGGAGTGGCATGGGAGGACAAGAGTGAGAAGGACCTGAGATTGGTATGTAAAATAATATTTTCATGTTTTTCATTTAAATAATAGATAAAACTTAAAAATAAAACAAGGAACATTCATTCACTTAGAGTACATTGATCAGATGAAAATTATTAGATAAAGTGGCCAGTCATAATGAACATCACATCCCCTCATGTAAAATGTCTGGTAAGATCAACTCAGCACTATCAAGAGACATTGATGTGAAGATATTAGAGCATGAGAAACCTGAAAAGTAAGACCAGAGCAAGGTGATCTAGCTAGTCATTACTTTCTGGTACCCTTCTAGTAAGATCTTTGGAAGTATGAGAATCTATATGTCTGTGTTTCAGCATGTATTTATGTCTACTCATGCATCCTGAACAGAACATGCAAGATTTTGATACTTGGCCCATTTAAATTCCACAATATGGAGTAGAAGTTCTACCAGCAATACCTACATAAGCCTTTACTGATCCAGGTACTCTTCTTGTCGGAGAGATGTGGAAAACAGCTCTTGACAAAGTCCTCAAAGGTCACTGTTGCTAAGGCATTGATGCTGGCAGCCACTGTGCTACAGAAAGAAAAAACAAACAATAGTCTGAACTAAAATGAGCATTAAGAAAGGCAGGGAGAAGATTCATGAAAAGTAGGTGAAACCCCATGGACAATAAAAGCAAAATCACATGCATACACTTGAGGTGCAACGGTGAGCACTGCTTTCTTTGGCCTGAAGCTTAGAGAGGCTAGAATGTAGTTAGTAAAGGAGAAAGAAGAGAGAAGCCCGGAAAGTTAATCCGGGCATTGGTGGTGCACGCCTTTAATCCCAGCACTCGGGAGGTAGAGGCAGGCAGATCTCTGTGAGTCTGAGGCCAGCCTGGTCTACAGAGTGAGTGCCAGGATAGGCTCCAAAGCTACACAGAGAAACCCTGTCTCGAAAAACGAGAGAGAGAGAGAGAGAGAGAGAGAGAGAGAGAGAGAGAGAGAGAGAGAGAGAGAGAGAGAGCCTGTAAAGGTACAAAGACCATAACGAGAAGGTTGGTATTTTCTTTGCAAAATACAATGAAAGCTTATTTAAATTCCTCCCATAGAGCAATACTCTTGTAGTTACTTCACTAAATAACTGAATTAAATTCAAAAGGTGAAAAATTAGTACCCAAGAATGGTTCCTTCAAAAGAATATAATTATGATTTCTGCTTCAGATAGTTGTCGTTCACAAAGCATAATTACATAAGAAGACAGTAAAGGAATATAACTAGTAGAAAAGAAGAAAAATTCAAAGAAAATATTGTCGCTTTAATATTTAATATTTTGAAGAAAAAATCCCAGAAAATCAACTAGAAATAATTGAGATGAAAAAACACAATGTACAGAAAATTGTATTAAAGAATACTGATAACCATCCTCAGCCCTAAGACATTATATGTTACAGTCATGAAAAATCACTGACATTGTTACAACTATAGAGCATGAGAGAAATACAAAGGGTAGTTTATAAAATATTTGAAATACACAGAAGAATTATGACAAAAACAATATTTTCAGTCATTGGTGAAAGATGGCTTATTTTACTAAAAACATAAGACAAAGGACTGATAATATTGAAAGAAAACTTGTCACATGTTCTACTTAATTTTATATCACATAGGTGATTCAATAATTTTAACAGTTAATAACATCATAAATATCTCATGTGTTACCCATAATAATGGAATAGAATCCCTTAGTGAACATATTATTAACCAACAAAATAGTGTCAAATATGATTTATAATTTCAATATTTCAAGGATTGCTTGACAATTAATAAGTTATGAACAATTGAAAAAGCCAGCTTGAGGTATTGAGTATGTGAGCTGCAACAGCAAAGACACAGAGTCAGAACTGCTCAAACCCTAGGGAGCCCATCTTCCACTATGATGCTCCCCAGATACAAGATATGGAACATTAGGGACTAATGTCTGTAGTTCTGAATCCTAATCTCATCTTTGGGCAGTCATCCTTTTTTGTATATTACCATAATTTGAGAGTATGGATTTATTTTCAGGTACTCACTACTGAGTGTGCCTTGATTGTAATGGGCAGACTTTAGGCTTTTGATCAATACTGGAACAAGGAAAAATCTTGAGTCTTTTGTGGTGGAACAAATATAGACAAAGTTGAAACAATAACCAGGACGTTTTAAAGTAGAAGTTAAAAATATGCCTGCATCAGGCCTCCACAGTTTACTTACCATAGGTTAGTTGTCTCCCTCATCCTTATTAAATCTCAGTTTCCTTATCTGCACACTGATGAGAGTGTGAACAAAGACTCTTCTTCACATGCTGCATGATATCAATGATCAAATAGAAATACAGCATTGCAATAGGCCAATTGACACTCAGCAAGTGATCAGCAGACAGTTGATCATGACTGTCATCCTTCCAGCCAGTTAATTCTCACCACTCCCACCACCATCATCATCATCTTCAGATTGTCAACATACTAACCTCAGAGTTCCACTAAAGGCACAAGCCACAAAAAGTCCTGGCAGCCCTGGCATAGTGGCAAATATCTCCATGACAAAATATGGCATCAACTAAAAAAAAACAAAGAGAGAGAGAGAGAGAGAGAGAGAGAGAGAGAGAGAGAGAGAGAGAAGCAGAGATAGAGGAGGGAGAGGAGAAGCAAGAAGAGGGGTATATTAAAAGTCATCTCAGCAATATCTGAAATGTTAAAATATAGATTCCAGTAAAAGGAGATGAGAAAATTACTTCCCAGTGTCTTCAATGTGTGAATTTTACTTATGTGTTTTCTATAAATTTATAATTAAGTTCTAAAAACCTATCTTTAACATTTGTCTTTCAGGGTACTAGGTATGCCCAGTTTTGGGGAAAGGAGAGTATGCATAACAGAGTGGGGCAGCTGAATGCATATGGAGAGAAAAAAGGAGTGGATGCTTCTCATGAGCATACTGCCTCTGAGTTTCCCAAAACCACATTTAGCATTCTATGCTTTCATGATATATTTGTACTATGCTGGGAATATGTGATACTAGGCATTATGAGAATAAGATTGGTTTGTTCAATTTTGTTTATTTAATGTTACTTTAATTTTGTGTTTTTTGAAACATGATCTCATATATGCCATGGTATCCTCTCAAATTTACTATGTAACCAATGCTAGCCTTAAACTCCTGATTCTTCTGGTTACAAGTTTAAATGCTATAATTCTAAGTGCATAACACTGTGCTCATTGTTGTTCAATTAAAGAAACATTAATCCACCGCAGACTACATAGAAAAGGAGTATAAAGTACCATCAACAACCAAAGCCATGGGTTTGAGCTGACTTTCTAGTTAGCCTTATGCTGTGTTCAGACTTTGTCTTCATGAAAAAAGGGAATTGTCCTTTTTCTGAAGACCCACATCTACATATTAGAATGTATTGTGTGGTGTCACCCAGGAGCTCAGGTAAGAAGCCAGAAAGTGAGTGAAGGTCACTCATAATAAAAATGCCCCCATTCTGCTGAGAGACCAAGAAAGTGCCTACCTGGTCTGGTGCAGAAATAGCACCAGAAGTCCAAGGGTCACAGTCTTTGAAGTTCGAGTACATGATCAAACCACAGAAGATAGCACACACTGCAATCAACCAGAGACCCAACAAGTTGCAGTACAAGGCACTAGAAGAAGGGACAAAGGCCAACTGGTAAGCTGGGCAATTTCATGACTACAGACTGAAGGAGGACTTACTCTTTAGCTTTTAAGAAGCATTACACTTTATAACACCACATTAAAGGAGTCATTATACTTTTTAGGATAATTATATATTGAATAAGCTAAGATTTTAGGTAGATTTTCCTTTGTAAAAAGGATTTTGCCAAAATTGCAATATGTGTGGTATATGACCTATTTTCTTGTACAATATTTTACATACTGATTATTCTTATTATATAACTTTAAGAGGTTTACCCCCTACTCAATTAATGAAACTGTCAAAAAAGCTAACTTACATTTTAATGCCTTCTTCCAGGAAGATAATAATAAGATAACATAAAAATAGAGAAGTATTGGTTACAGTTGCTTTGGAGATGAGAGCAGATGAAAGTTAAAGTCAAGTATTTTAAAGATAATAGGAATAATGAAAAACCTAATGTCAGCTTAAACATTATTTGCCAAAGTTAATACTATTCTACAGTGAACAAGCACAATTACAGTTGGATCCTCTTTTAAAGTCCTTTGCTTTCATACAGGCATTTGAATGTCAAAATTTTACTTATATTCCTAATCTCAGGAAAGACTTGAAAGTAGGCATCCTTCCATTGTTCCAAAAAAATAAAATTTCATTGTGGTGAAATTCAGACTGGCCATTTTTTAAATCCATTGAAGAGGATTCAATATTCAAATGTAAGAACACGCATTTCTTTCAGAGCAACATGAATGTATTGAGATACATTGAACAGAATATGCATGCGTGTGTAAACACATGCTCACATGTGCCCACTCTTCCAATATGTGAATGTCTGTATGTTTCTGCACAGGCAAAGGAGAATGGCCCTTCTTAAGCATTATATTGTTTAATAAATGACAAGCATATAACAAGAATAATGTTTTATTCTTGGTGTTTATGAAAAAATATATGACAAAGAAATAGTTCCTAACTTACATCTACTAATTTTTTAGTAGGCAGAAATTCAGCATAGCACAAGAGAAAGTAATAAATGGACATGTGGTAAATATCTATTTTACTAACAATTCAGGAGTCTGAGGAGAATGGATTCTTGTACCTAGAAGTCTAAAGCTCTTCTGCAATAAATGGAGATCCCTTTTCAAAACAAAGTTAGTGTATTAAAAGGAAAGAAGAAAGGTATTTATTTCACCAAAGATTCTTCTCGTTGTACATATTTGACTATAGTGTATCTAAAAGCAGATTTCACTTGAATTTTAAATTGATTTTAAGATCAAAGTCACATGCATTTTCAGTAACATGCATTTGATAAAGTGATGACCATCACTTAATAAAGTGTGGAAGACTTATTTAATATCACTTACCATAACGGGGTTTCATGTCTTACCAGTGGTTTGATAGAATGAACATACATAAGGTGTTGTGATAATTCCCACTACGGAATTCAACTTACAAGATGGTTGGATTATTTCAAGACAATTCTATGTCTCATTCAGTGAAAAATTGAAGTGCTGTGGGATAAAGCACTTGTACACTGTAAAGATTTGTTACTTCTTATTGGTTTAATAAAATGCTAATTAGCCAGGCAGGAAGTATAGGCAGGGCAGCCAGTCTAGGAGAATTCTGGGAAGAGGAAAGGCAGAGAGAGGAGTTGCCAGCCAGACTCAGAAGAAGCAACATGAGAATGCCTTACTGAGAAAAGTTACCAAGCCATGTGGCTAAACATAGATAAGCATCATGTGTTAACTTAAGTTGTAAGAGCTTGTTAATAATAAGTCTGAGTAATAGGCCAAACAGTTTATAATTAATATAAGCTTCTGTGTGTTTATTTGGAACTGAATGACTGCAGGACTGGGCAAGACAGAAATTTCCATCTTCACTGAAGTTTATGGCAAATCTATGAGAAGAATACAAACAACCCAATTAACTCTGGCTTCTCATATGGATGAACAAATGAGGTGGTTATGTAGTTATAATAATCAATAGCATGTTTTCTTTGTTTTACTTCTGTGTTCATACTATAAGTGTCATTCTTCTATTCTTTCAGTGATGACACAGACAATATTTGAATAGAAGCTGGCTGATTTATCAGTTGCCTTTTTTTCAAATAAACATTTAAAAATACAAAATGAGTCTCAATTTACCTCCTGATACATAAAAAATAAACCACACTGAAGACAGCACACAATGAATAAAAAATGGCAGGGAGATGTGCCATGCTGCTGAAGGAGTAACATATATTAACAGATATGGGTTAATAATTTAGAGAAAGCTAGTCATTAAGAAGCCCAAGTCATTGGCCAACAGTTTTATAATTAATATAGTGTCAGTGTGTTTATTTGGGACTGGAGGGCAGTAGGACCTGGCCAGACAAAAGAAAAACCTACAGCAACAGGGACTCTCATCATGGAGACTACAGGCAAGAAACAAGTGATTTGCACTTATCCATACTCAATGCACCTAATCTGGTCTATTTATTTCTTAGTCAATGAAGACAGATATGAATTTAGCAAAAAGCCAAGCAGGAAAAAGCTAAGATGGAAATAACCATGTTTGACTGAAATAGTTGCTGAAAGGGGTGGAAAGATATGTAAGCATACTTGCTATACAAGTATGCATACCTGTATTTGGATTCTAGCACTCATGTAAAAAGCTAGGCAATCTGTACATGTAACCCAAAGCTGAGTAAGGCAAAGAGACAAAAGGGTCACTGGGCTGCCAGGCTAGCTCCAGCTACAGGAAAAGATCGTGTCTCAAACCAATGAGACCTCGAGGGGCCTGATGGCATAGACTTTTAATCCAACACTCAGGAGGCAGAAGCAGGCAGATCTCTGTGATTTCAAGTTCAGCTTGGTATACATAGTGAACTTTAGGACCAGTAGGGCTATTAGAGAAACTCTGACTCAAATAAATAAATCAATTAAATAAACTGAGGTGGAGAGTGATAAAGCAGGACATGCAACATCCTCCTCTAAACCCCACTTGTATGCACTTCCCCCATCCCAAACACATACTTCTGCATACACATGTATGCACTTCCCCACCACAAACCCATACTGCTGCATACACCACATTCACATGTCTACATAAATAAACACTTACTCATGCATGCAAATGCACACAAAGACTTTGAACAGGTTAAATAAGTCTCTCCCTCCCTTTATCTCTCTTTTTTCATATGCATGCACACACACATATGCACACACAGCAAGAGATTGTTCTTAATCAACAACTTACAGCTTAGCATGCTTTTCTGTTTTGCAAGAGATGCATCTCTGGATGGTTGATTGGTTAACTCCATAGATTCCAAGCCAAGTAAAAGTTCCTCCTACTGTAATTGTCCAAAAAGTATGCCGTCTGAGGGGATCTACATCAAAGCTGTGACACAGGCAGAAAGGAATAACAGAGATGTTTCTTTGGTGCCCAGCTGTTATCATTTTATGAGGTCATGTAATTAAATTTTATAAAGGAGGAAAAAGTAGGGTTGGACATACTCAACTACATTTAGCCGGGATCCATTTCTTGCTTGCTCTAACACATTGTGGAACCCACCAGCGTGACTTGATCCTTGAATGAGAACTGTTAAGAAGCCCACAATCATGACAACCATCTGAAATGCATCTGTCCACACCACTGCTTTTAAACCTCCCTGAAATGGGGAGAATTGTATGAGTTATTGAAAATGAGGTCTGTAACCCCTCCAACTCCAGACAGTATCCCTATTACTGAGTCATGCAAAACTCAACCTGCATATTACTGAACATGTTTTAAGTGATAAGTTCTGAGTTAGCACATGGTAACAAAATGGTAAGTGAAGGAGTCAGGGCCCCTCTGTAATTCATGAGCTTATAAGTTTAAATGGAAGAGTTGGAAATTAAATAATAATACAAATCTGGGAACTGGGATTGTCATGTAAAACAATCTTGTTTCTAATTCAAATTAAAAAATCTGGAAAAACAAGTCTGAGAAGAGCAATGAAAGACTGGTTACTTTTTGAGAAGTACAGTGACATCATGACCTGGTCTGAAGAAGTCACAATTAAGGTAAATTTTGAGGAATGAATAAAAATATATGAGGTTCAGCAGACAAATCGAGAATCTGTCTGGAGAGTATGAAGGAAAAAGAAGTATAAGTCCTTGAGGAAATGAAAGAATACTGGGAGGTACAAATGGAAGGTGTGGATAGACTGAAAGGCAAGTTGATGAATTTTCTGGATGTCAGAGCACACAGATTTAGATAAGACCTCTTAAATGATTCCCTAAGAACAAAGAGAGTCGTATGATGAGATTTGTTTCACAATAGCCATTGATCAACTACTGTGGATTACAAGGCTGCAGTAAAACAGAAAGTTTCAAGTTTATTTTCATTTTCCATGCCTAAGATGACCAAAGATTTGAAGCATGGCAGAGATGGAAAGAACTCCATGGCTTTGAGAGATAAGATTTTCATACTGCATGAATCATTAAATACAGGTAAGGAGATGGTGAAAGAATTGAGCAATCACACAGGTGCAGCTAGATAGCTTTAGACTTTTTATGTAACTAGCAATAACATGTTTTAGAAAATGAGAGAGAAAAACAGATAGAGACACAGAGACACACATAGACAGAACAATTAAGAAAAATATCACTTTCTACATATATGTGGAGGAAGGTACTTTAAGAGCAACATGGCTATTAGACACCCAGGCAAATACACCAGAGTTTCAGAAAGATTAATCTAATATTTAAATTTAGTATAGTTATTGAGCAAGAGGTTAAAGAAGTGATTATACCAAACCCGCCTCTGAAATTATGTGCACAGAAGGGAAGTAGGAAAATGAGAGCTTGCTGTAGCATTCCATGACTTGAGTCCCCTAGGACCATAGTGAACATGACAAAGTCAATTAGGGAAAGATACAATGAAGAGACATATAAAAAATGTTTTGCAAGTGAATAATTGCCAGTAAAATGAAAGGAGACGATATTTTTAACACTGAAAAATAGAATTATCATCCTGTTACTCCTCCAGAGTGTCAGTAACTTCTATGAAAAGTTGACGCACTTATCTTTAGCTTGAGAAGAAAGAAGGTACTAGAGTAACTATCATTTATTTGGTAATTAAAATGAAATGATCATTTTAAAATAAACATTTAAGTTTGCACTAAAAGCATTGTATTTGAATATGATTTTTCAAATCATGGTTTGAAAAATGATAAATCTCCCTTCACCCACTCACATACACATCACCTATACAGCACTATCATGATTTTCTTTAAAGTTGTTGTACCCCCCAGGCATGTTTGCATAGCCTTTAATCCAACCATTTGGGAGGCAGAGTTGGATAGACCTCTGTGAGTTTAAGGCCAGCCTGGTCTATAGAATGAGTTCTAGGACAACCAGGGCAAATTGTGAAGCCCTGTCTCAAAAACTCAAAAACAAAAACAAACAAATGAAGTTGTTAAATCTTTACATCGGTTTTTTTCATTACTATGAAGACAAAATATCAAATGATTCTCTTTTCAGAGTACTTATTGTTACTTGTATAATATCCTCACATACATGAACATCAGTTGGTCATTTAGGAGTACAGACTGTGAAATGCCCTTCTAAAGTCAAATATAGTCACCATAGGGTCTTAACTGATTGTAATAACTATGAAGTCTTATCTGAGTATTTGGCTTGTTAAAACTTTCTCCCTCCTTCTTCCCTCCCCCCCCCTCTCTCCTTTACCCCATCCCAATATATTTAATTATTCTCTATTATATGAAATCTGTTTTCACCACACTAAATTGCAAATAACCTGGATATCAGGAATCACTTTTAAAAATTTCATCCACTGATTATTTCCCAAGTGTCATACATCCACAAGATCCAAGAGTAAAGGAAGTACAATATGAAAGTCACCGTTTGCAGTGGGCTTTCTTGGACCAAGAACCAGCTCTCAAACCAAGAAACAGAGACTTATTATCAAATATGAATGCTCAGCCTTGGTTTAGACTTCTCCCACTAGCTCTTATAACTTTATTTAACTTATTTCTCTTCATCTACGTTTGTATCAGAACTTTTTATCTTTCATTCTGTATGTCCCACTCCATGTTTGGCTGGCTGGCAGCTGCCTGACTGGCTTGCCCTGGATATCTACCACTCTTTCTCAATCATTCTCTCGAACATTCTCTCTTTTCTCGAGCCTAGATGTCTCCTGCTACTTATTATCCCTGCCTATCAGCCCCAACTATCTCTCTACTGCCTAGCCATTGGCTGTTCAGGTTTTGATTAGACCAATCAGGTGCCTTAGGCAGGCAAAGCAACACATGTTTACATCATTAAACAAGTGCAGCATAAAAACATGTAACACATCTTAACATAATTAAAGTAATATTCCATCAATATAAAATGTAGCACATCTTTACATAGTTAAAGTAATATTCTACAACAACTGTTGGATAAATAAGTTGTCTTTTTGGTGAGGCATTTTCACTTCTTGCCTGACTAGACAGAGAAGAGAATCAACAGAGGTATTGTGGGGTGAGATTAGATGAAAGACTCAGATACACTTAATAAAATAATAATAATTTCAATTCTACACTAACAAACTTGTTGTCCCACAAATGGTCAAAAGTAAGAATTTGATCACTCAGTCAACATGAATGCATGATAGTTTCAGGCATACAGGTTATGCAAGAAAAACTGGAGGTATAAAGCTAGTTAAAACATGAAATTTTGTCCTATGATTTGCATATATTATTAAAGTTTCTATATTGTTATTTATAATGAAAAACTTACCAGTAACACAATAATTGTTATACATGATTTTGGATTTACAAAGAATGACCCCTTCCAAATTATGAAACTATAACATATGAATTAGGAAGATAACTCTCATATTTAAAGCTTTCAAAATTCTTGAATTTGGGGGCATTATCACATTGCTTAAAATTTGACTTTTATGAATATATGGGAAATTTTCAAGGGCATGTATTTAATAAAACAGTTAAAATGAAAAAGTGGAGTTTAAGTAAAGAATCTCAACATATCTAAGAAAGAGAACAGGAAAATAAGTATTGACTAAATAGAACAAATAGATAAAATTTTATATTACATATAAGTCATATTGAAACAATTATCAAGTGTCAAAACTTGTGAATTCTTTGTATGGAATGCTTGGTAAAGAAGTGTTTCACATTTCAAAGTCTTACAGATTTTGAAATGTTTGTAGTGATTTTTTTCATGGAGTTGCTAGTAACCTCAAAGTCCGAAATCTGAAATGCTCAAAAGTCTAAAGCATTTCAAGCATCCTTCCCACTCTCAATACATACCAGATATTGGTGGCATTTTGGACATTTGAATTATTTTATAATTTCTTTCTTATCATCAGCTACACTACTTAAGCCAGTCAGCTTTTCCATAGTATTTCTTTCAGATGACTCCAAGGGTTGATTTGTTAGTCATAAGTACTCAAATTATCTGATACTTGGTTCCTCCAAGAGAGCTTTGTTGGCAACCTAGCTGTAATTTGTGAGTTGTTTTCCCTCGATCATTGAGCATACTATTCCACTGTTTCCAGCTTTTATAATAAATAATAAAAATAGACAGGAAACCTACCAGATGAGTTCATGCATAGGCTCTTTCCACATCATTGGTTCTTTCTTAGGTCTTCCATATGTATACTGTTCAGTGGTTTCACTCATATTTCTAGACATGGACTTTTCTTTATCTCAAAAAAATGGTACTTGCTAAGCTTATAGATTCCTACTCTTATCAGTTCTAAACACTTCAAGACATACTGTGTGTAAATAGTGTCTTTTCACCATTCTTGGTAAATATATCAAGTCTCCCCCTAGTCTCCAATTGAACATGAATTGAATCTCATTTTGTTATCAATACATTTTCTTTCTTTTTTAAAATTTCATCATTTTTAAATTTCTTTTAAATTCAATTTATATTCATTTTTTAAATTTCTTTCCAAAACATGCTGTTATTTCTTCAGCTGTATCTTCCAAGAAGTTAGTCATCTCTTCAAATGTATCTTATTCATCAGAATAATTGTAACATGATCTTTCATAATATACATTACTCAACTAGTTTATGCATATCTCCTTATTCAACACCTTGCAATTCAGTATGTGGTATAACTGAAAGGCTAAACCTTGTTTGAGGTTTTACTATTCCTCACTCATGGTACCCTATTACATTCTGTTTCTGATGACACATTATTTTAGGATTTTAACTGGGTTATTTTATCATCCTAAGCTAGATTCATTCTCCAGAGATGTTTTGGACTTTTCTACAATGCATGAATCAAAGTGAGTTACTAAACTTGTATCACATCAGATCCATCATAAGGCCCCAGCTTAGTAAAAATCCCAAACTCAGCTGATATCCATATGAGCCTAGAGCTGACTAATACAATAAGGGCAAACTTATGAGCTTACCCTACAGAGAGCCTGGTTTATCTTGCCCAAAAACTATTTACACCTTCCAAATAATAGTCCTGATGATCACATATTTAAATTATTTCTATATTGTGCTGTTTTGTTATGTATATGTGGGTGAAAGTGGTGGGCCATGTTTTTGGAAGCTATGATATTCTGAGAAATCTCAGTCACAAATCCAAAAATTATGTCTAGAATCTAGTTTCCTTCCTATTAGAGCAGCACATCTGTCATACATGACCAGGGTGGACAGAGGAGGAGCCTCTTCTTAAGCAAAATGTGAGGAAGTATGTGAGAATTATAGATGTGAGAACAAAAAAAGAGAGAAATAAAGATAAATGTTTCAACATTGAGAAACTGTGGCATCTGCAATACGTAAAAGAGCTATAAAAGCATTTTAATCATATATTATCATGGTATGTATCATAAGGTGTATGTGATATGAGCATAATATAAATACATAGATAGCCAATTGTAATATGCCAATTGTTTTATTCTTTTTTGGTGCGGCAGATAGATAACATACTTTCCTGGTAATAACTAGTAAAGTATTATCCATAAAGTTATATGATGATTCAGACTAATAAAAGATTTCAGTTGCATGAAATGGGTACAAAGTAAGTATTTATTAACTATTTATTGATCTAAATTAATTGTCAGAACTATATAAACATTCTATCACTACCACACAGTTTGCTTGAAAACTGCAAGTTCATATAATCAAAATATTAAACATTGTCTTACATATGTAAGGGACAAATAGCCACAAATAGCTCAGATTTATTTAATGCCTACTGTCCTTGATCATTCATGCACATGTATTTTGTCATTTTTCTTAGAATATTCAGAGAAATATAAATGTTATGATTTGTTGGAGGTTACAAAGAATCACTTATCCTCTGATCAAAGAGATATTTATTCTATTAAATTATATCTCATTGGACATGGTTTTCTTGATGTCAATTGTTTTATTATTCTGAACAAAGCTTTATTATTTTATGATGTTATTTGGGTTATTTTATAGTCCTAATTTGGATTCCTCCTGCAGATTGGCTTTATACTTTTTTACATTGCATGCATCAGAGTGAGTTGTGAAACTTGAGCCACTTCAGATCCCTGCATCGAGCCAAGCCTAGTAAAATAGTTGTGCACTCAATTAGCTACCATAGGGACCTCAAAAGAATAAAGCTTTATTCTTTTGAGTAAGCTCAGAGCCCAAATACTCTCTATGACGGCAACTGCAAAGATATTTAAAGAAAATAATGACACCTTCCTCAATAAATTATGTCAGATAAGGCAATATTCTTTCATTAGTTTTGGAATAGCTAGTGCCTCCATAATTAGATGCTCTCTTATTGGAGATTTACCCTTATCCTATATTAAGTAGTAGTTCATAATATTTTTCACAGCCCTGTACATACCAAGCTACAGTAGAATGTGCAAACGATTCCTGTTGCAAACACAGAGGCCCAGAGATCAAACCCAGTCACTACAAAAGAAGAAACAAACATTAAGGCAAACTTCTCAGTGAAAAGTAAAAGAAAACTGACCTCCTCTGATCCTATAGCTTCAATTTTCAGTCCACTGTGTGGTTGCTTCTTAACTATGTCTACTGAGCAATCTGAAGCCACATATACTGATTTTGAAGTTTTTATTGCTGTCATTTATTTGTATGTAAACATCGCATGGAAGAAGAGCATGAATATCAAGCATGCTGCTAATTTTTAATATTAAGTGCATATTTGATATACTTCTAGGCGATACAGGTAATAGTCTTGAAGCTAAGTTTTTGAGGAACTAGTACTTCCCAAGGTCACTACACAGCTCAGTTAATTTGACTTCCAAGCTCTTTCAATATGGGAGCGACAACTGAGAAAACTAAATTCTGTTTTTGTTATTTCTCTTTATTTTTGTTTCCAGGATTCTATTATCTTGAAAGGATCAACTCTACAACTCAGTGTAATTATAAACACCTTTTACTCTTGAGCTCTGATTTGCTGCTCTATGAAGTGCTCTTCAAGACAGATGATCTTACTTAGTACTTACTACTTAGTACTTATACATGTGCAATGCCAGATCTGCCATCATTTCAAAGCCTGAAAAACAAACCTGAAACACCCAAACAAATAACATGCAATTGAACTGTTGGTTTACAATCAAGCAGTTTTGTAAAGAAAAATCGAGAAAGTAATAGTTTTTCAGTGTTCAATATATTTTTAGAGCTTCACACATGTAGTGACTACCGTCATCATTCCAAGCCCACTCACTATTGAGGTATCTCTTCCATAAGGTATTATATATATATATATATATATATTATATATATATATATATTCAAAGCTGAGAAGTCAGCAATGTTGAGGTGAAACATGACAATAACTCACCTTGATTGAGAGCCAGAGCAGGGGCGTACACCACGACTCCTGTGTAGAGAACCTGATGTAGACACAGGAGCAGAGAGAAAGTGGCATGAGAAGGAAGCCTGCCTAGAAAGTTCTTTATTGACCTTAGTTTTAATAACTTACTTCCTTCAGCTTGTTCACCAAACATTGCATTCTGACACACTCCTGTTTTAAAGTGGCTTGCTTACTCTCTAATTATTTGCAGGGGGAATTCACCAACAAGATGAAGAAAGATGGTTGGATTTTATAGGTTCCTGCTCATTTTAATGTGCTATATTCGTATGTGGCATTCGTAAAGGATAAACAGCAACTCTGAAGCTTTGATGGGTTGGTGGGATGGCTTCATCCAGCAAGAGGACTGAGTTTGGGTCTGCAAAACCTACACAAATTCTGGCTAGGCATGGTAGCTTTCCTGTAATTCAAGCCTCAGAAGGTAGAGGGATTCTTGGAGCAGGTTGGATAGGGAGGCTGGCTGTATCCGTGAGTCTGGGATTCATTAGGAGATCCAGTCTTAAAAAATAATATGAGTGGATGGGGGTGGGGATTAGAGAGAAGGTGGGGTAGTGGGAGGATTGGAGGGAGAGTGAACTGGGATTGGTATGTAAAATAAGATTGTTTCAAATAATAAAAGAATAATGAGAAATCAATCCAGGAAGATACTTGATATTAATTTTGGACACACACACACACACACACACACACACACCTGTACACATGCAAATGTACACATATACACACATGCACAGGACACATACAAACAAAAAAAAGAGAATACAAAAATAATTTTTAATTTAAAACTTGAAAGCAATTTAGAAAACAGACTCAGAACTACCTCTCCTCACTCCCTTCACACATGCACACAATGTGTTCTCTGCTGACCTCATGAGAAGCTTTGATAAAGAATGAAGCTCATTTCAGTAATTTCCTACAAAAGCAAAACCAAGAACAACAGCAAAAACAAAAACAAACAAACAAAAACATTAAGTTTAAAATAGACGCGGGAATGTCTCTGAGGAGGAACTATGCAAGGAAGACAGACATCAAAGATGGCCTCCATTATCAGAGCTTGCTCTAATTTACATATTTGCAACTGCTTCACTGGTGGAAATTAGTTAACTTTCATTTTATTTTAAACTGAATGTCACTATCTAGAACTATATGAATATGAATCCCGTGTGAATGCCGTGTTTTAAAATACAAATAAGGGCTGTTCAAGAAGTATTGCTTTTTACCAACTGGTTGTACAGTGTCAAATAGTCAGCCCTGAAAGCATACATGCAAGTAGCATTATATGGACTGAAAGGGTTATATTTAGGAATATATGTATATATACATGTGCATGTATGCAAGCAATAATAATCAGTGAGAAAAGAGGCAATGAGTTAGAAGGAGAGCAGGGTAGGGTATATGGGAGGTTTTGGAGGGAAGAAAGGGAAGGGAGAAATGCACTTAAATTATAATCTATAAAAAAGGTAAGACTGATCAGGATAGATTGTGTATTCTTATGCAGTCACTTTGTAATTAAATATGGTTAACAGCTGGAAAAGAAAGTTAACATATCACTATATAAATGTGTCCATGAACTCAGGGATATCCACCTGCATCTGTCTCACACTGATGAGATTAAAAACCTGGGCTACCTTGCACATCTTACAATTTGTGTCTAGTAGTTAATCCAGAAATAAGGAGTCTATGCTGAGTGGATTTGTCTCAAGATAATTATACATCTTAAAGAAGCTATCTGTAGAAGAAGATAGTAACTTCTTAGTATCAAAGCTGTCATTTAATTGAGAGCATCCCCCACCCCAAAAAAATATACAGAACTGAAACTATTTCTTGTCACCCTCAGTTCCCAATTCTGCCACAGTCCTCACCGTTTGCACAATGTAGATGACCGTTGCTGCATAGCGAACTGGTTTGTTGAATCGTAACTGTAGGTACTAGAACACAGTGAAAGACATGCAGTCAGTGAACTATAGACAAGAGTTGTGTCTTAGTGTTCTATTGCTGTGAAGAGACACCATCACTATGCAACTCTTATAAAAGGAAACATTTAAATGGTACCAGCTTACAGTTTCAGAGGTTTAGTCCATTATCATCATGGTGAGCAACATGGTGCCCTGCAGGCAGACTTGGTGCTGCAGAAGTAGCTGAGAGTCCTACATCCTAATCTTCAGGCAGCAGGAAGAGAATCACTGAGCCTGGCTTGGGATTTTGAAACCTCAAAGCCCACCCCTAGTGACACACTTCCTCCAACAAATTCATACTTATTAATCTTTCCCAAGTAATGACAATCTCTGATTACCAGGTATTCACATATATAAACCTGTGGGGACCATTCTTATTCAACCAACCACAAGCTGCTAATATTCTTTTTTCATTTTCTTGGTATTCCATTGAGTATAGGATTTGGGTTTATGATGCTATTTAAAAGCAGCAGGAGAAAAAGGCATGGATTGCTAATAGCTGAACATATTAAAATTTAGTTCCTCTCATAATAGTTATGGAAGGTAAGTGGGATGCTTGCATCAAAATTTAGGCCATATCAATTTTTTTTTTTACCCAGGGTTCTTTCTGCTTCACCCACCAGTGGAAATTTATCTTTTATATTCCTTCTGCCCAAATTTTAGCTTAAATCATTGTTTCGTCTTCTCTGGAATAATTTTGTAGCCCTCTCATTGGTTACTATAAAACTAAGACTTGGGATATTATATTAGCTCATAATCACCACATTGTATCTCTTGGGAACAGTCTCATCGTACCATTCTCAAAATCTCCAGTGATTCACTATTGGTGCCAAAACAACGTGTGCCTCTCCAGCTTGGTCTGTATTGTTGCCTGGCCACACCTGAATTTATACCTTTACCTTCTCACAATTTATTCTCCAGATTAGACAATTAATTATTGCTATACTGGCAATTATTATTTTTATGTTTTTAATATTTTAATTGAAATATAATTTTATCACTTTCCCCTTCCCTTTTCTGCCTCTGTTACCTTCCAGCTACCCCCCTTCAAATCCCTTCTATGACATGATCAACTTGATAGCCTCTTTTCTTTGACTATTATTGTTACATACATATGTGTATGTGTATGCAAATGTGTCTGTATCTATATGAACAAATGTCTATAAATAACCTATTCAGTCCTTTTCGTTGCTTGTACATGTATGTTTTCAAAGCTGAACATTCTGTATTTGACATTCCATAAGGGAACAGTCCTACCCAGCCGCAGCACCTATGAAACACAAGAATTACCATCATGGTAAGATATTTGTAAAGGTACAGTAAGTGTCATTCGCATGATAGTGGCACCAACAACTCTTTGATTTTTTTCTTCTTTTCTAATATTAGTTAAAAATGAGAGAGAAATTCTCCCCAAATTTATTTTCATGCTTGTCCCCAGGGCTTTTAGTTATCTCTCAAGAAGATTAATTCTACTGGGATCCTTATTCTTAGGCATATTCTCACTTCTGAACTCTGGTGCTCAGATATACTGAATATATTTTGGGGAGTATTGAGACAGGGTTTCTCTGTATCTTTAGAGTCAGTCCTGGAACTCAATCTGTAGACCAGGATGGCCTTGAACTAACAAAGATCTGCTTGCCTCTGCCTCCCAAGTGCTGGAATTGAAGGCATGCACCACCACCACCCACACATTGAATATTTTTAAGGCCATCAGTTTGTCTGGCTATGTATGGGTATGGGTGGCTTAAAACAGTGGAAATTTATACCATTCCATTTCTGAAGAACAAACATTCAAAATTAATTTCCACAGGCCAAACATTGTTGTATTGCCACATTCTCACAGAAATGCCTAATAGTAAATCCACTTTGAACATTTCTGAATTCTTGGTGTCTGCTGGTAGTCTTTTGCTTCTGGCTCCATCATCTTGGAGTCTTGTATCTCCTTCTAATCTAATACTATTTTCTCATGCATGATATTTCTACATCTGTTGATATTTGTTCTTCCTTTCAATATATTTTTCATTCACTTATTGGTTGTTTTTGCTGGATATATAAGCACTTAATGGCAATAGAAAGCAGAAACTGAGTATTACAGAAAATAGCATATTCCATGTCAGTTTTTAGTGTCATCATGTTGTTTGTTTTCTTAGAACCCTAGCCCTGGCCCAGGACACAGTACTTCCTAACTCAAGATGAAGTAAATCTACTTTCCATTGCTGCTCAAGCCCAAATAATAATAATATGAATTAATTTTGCCTCCTCTTCAGCTCTCATAACCCACATCCATTTCTTGAAAGGAGACTGATACCTACACCACACTTTCAAACACAGACACTTGCTGTATCTCTTTTGCTACTACTTTAAAATTATCTTTCCTCTGTATTTTGGTGATAGACTCCTAGTTAGCCCAATTGTTTCAGAGGTCAAAACCCTAAAATCACTCTTGAAATTCAGCTAGAATATGTCCCTAAAACATAAACTACATAAAACATGTTATTCCTCATGCAAACACTATAATGACCTATCTACAAAGATTAAAAGCTAATTCCTCCATAGACTGAATTAAAAATCCTCGGAATATTAGTTTATACTTTATTATGTACTAAATATCTATTTCTATGGCAAATAGTTTATAATATCACTTATTTTGTTGAAGTAATATTCTATAATATTTAAACATACTACTTACCAAAATATTGTCAAAATAATACTACAGACTCTAATAAGCAGAAAAACTGCAAATTAATTTAGCAAAATTGATTTGCCATAAATGTCAGAGATTACTGTGCAAGGCATTATAACCTACGTGTTTTGTTATGAAAACTTAGAAGTAGGAAGTTTAAGGGTCATCTGACAAAGAGTTGGAAATAATGATGGAATAGGGAACATGTTTTAAACAGTTTAAGATTAAAGAATAGGCTAGGCTTATTAGCACAGAAATAGAAAAAAAGAAATAAAAGGCAAACTGAAAGGAAGATAGCATGAGGAGTCTACTTATAAACCATCAAACTAGAGGTAATGAAAGTGCATGCTATTGTAATTGAGCTAATCATATCTTATAACAAATGGGCAAAAATGGTTCCTATGGGATGGAATAGTAATAAAGTTCACAGATGCATAGTTTCATCTTGAAGTACCACTATGTATCAAAGCACCTAACTCACTATGTATTGCTAAATTGTACTACATTGGTTAGTTTCTGCCAGTTTGAGACAAACTAGAATCAAGGGAAGAAGGAGCTTTATTTGAGTAATTGGCTCTAGCAAGTCTGTGGGGCATTTTCTTGATTAATGATTGATGAGGGAGGAACTAGACCAATAGAGAAAGTGCCACCCTTGGGAAGGTGGTCCTGGATTCAATAAGAAAGCAGGTTCAGAAAGCCTTGTAACTGGTGTGGCTCCATGGTCTCTGCTTCTATTCCTGCCTTGGGTTCCTGCCTTGCATTACTGCTTGAGCTTCCTTCTATGTTGAATTGGGACCTGTAAAATGAAATAAACACTTTCTTTCCCAAGTTGCTTTTGGACAGTGTTTTATCACAGCAACTTAAAGCAATCTAGAATATCTATTGTTAGTATACTGGCATTATGCTGACCCCACCCCCAACAGTGGGCAGGATATGCACACTGGCATTCAGGCAGATACTTAGCTCAAAGGCCCTGTGTTATGTGACTGCATCATGCATTAGGTGCTGTGTAAGGACTCTGTACACATGTGCAAGCTTTCCCTTTTAAGTGAGCACCTCCAACCTGTTCACCTCTTATTTCCTTATCCCCTTCTCCCCTTGCATCTCTGTTCCCTTTTCCCTTCCCCTTCTATCTCTGTTCCCAGTCAGCCAACACCTACCCTTCCCTTTGTTCCCTTTCCCCAATAAACTCCACATGGGTTCTGTTGAGTTTTGTGATTCATGTTTCATTGCCCACAGCTGAAAAAAAAACAAAAACAAAAAAAAACAAAAAAACACCCATCCCAAAAGTAATGGGTTCAAAACTCAAGAATGACTATTCCTCATCACTCTGAGGATAATGGCTATTCCTCCATTCTTTCTTCAGGTTCCCATGTAGCTCTAGTCAACTGCAAGATCAATGGCTTGAGGTATACGATGGCCTAGCCTACATACATATCTGGAGGTGGTCAGTCAGCTAGCTTACCTTTAGTCTCTTTGTGTTTACTTTTATTCCACAGCTAGACCAACTGTGCCAGCTTACTTGCATGTATAGTAAGTAGTATAATGGTTGTATTCCCAGGAGCAAAACACAGAAGCTGTAAATTTCATTAGGTCTAGGATCCAAACTCACTAATTGTTTGAAAAATTTTAATCATCACTGAATGGACCAGCTTGAACATGGTGGGCATTGCTCTGGCAGGCCTTTCCCTTCTCCCCAATTCCCCCTGCCTTCTTAAAAACTTAGATTTCATTCCTTAAGCTAGCCCCCAAGGTCCCTTGCCTTATTTAGCTACTTCCTCCTTCTGAGTCTGACTACTGAGGTCCAACTACCAAAGTATTGAAGTTCACCAATCAGAGGTCCCCTTTGGCTCACCTAGTTAACATGCCCAATTAAAATTAAATACCTCATGCCAGCATGGCGTTTCTCCTTGTACCTTTATAAACTACCATTTTCCTTTGTGTCTCTCCAGAGGCAGTCCTTTGTCCTCTAGGACAAATACTCCTCCCCCATTTCCCTGGCTCCCTTTCCCTTCTCCCTCTTCTTCTATATTCTGTATTTGTCTCTTTTGTTGTTGCTGCTGTTGTGTTATTTTATTTATTTAAAAAATTCATTTTACATTCCAACCCAGTCTCTCTCCTTTCTCTTCTCTCACCTCCCCTCCTCTCTCTCCATCTGACCCCCATCCACTGCTCAGAGGGGATTAAGGCCTCCCTTGGGAAGTTGACAAAGTTTGGGATACCAAGTTGAGGCAGGACCAAGCCCCTCCCACCTGAATCAGGCAGAGCAAGGTATCCCACCATAGGGAATGGGCTCCAAAAAGCCAGTGCATTCACCTGGGATAAGTCTTGGTCCCACTTCCAGCACCAAACAGATAAAACCACATAACTGTCATCCTCACTCAGAGGGCTTATTTTAGTTCCATGCAGGTTCCCCAGGTGTCAGTCCAGAGTCTGTGAACTGCTGCTTGCTATCTCTGGTCAGCTGTCTCTGTGATTTCCCTGTAGTATCTTGACTCCTTCCCCTTGCTCATATGATCTCTCCTCACTCTCTTTAACTGAACTCCAGGAGCTCAGCCCAGGACTTAATTGTCTCTTATTCCCCACCCTCTGTCTCTCTGAGGCAAATAAATCTCCTTTGTGCTGAAAACTTGATCTTGGGTGTCCTGAACTTTTCTTTTCAATTGCAGCAAATGACAAATCAGGCTTATCTTCAAGTAGTGGAAAATATAGTCCATATATTTCAGTCTTTCATTCCTGAAAATATCCTGAAAGTCATATATTTTACTCTATAATGGGATATAAACAAAGACATCCCAATTACCATGGTGTTATAAATAGGGGACAATAAAAAATTATAAGTGATAACATAGCATTCTAGCCCAGATCTATAAAAAAAAAAACAATTCCATATAATATCTCGTGCACTGTAGAAATCCTTCAAGGCAGGAATTATTATGATTAACAATGCCTCTGCTTTGAAATTCCTCTTGTCATGAAGCTAGCCTGTGGTAGAACTGGCATTCAAAACCAATTGGCTTATATTGACTTCATGCTGTTTACCTCTAGGCCATACCACCAATTCTTGTAAAGCATGGGCCAATCCCAAAATAACCTCACAGGTACTTGCATCATCTTTGTGTCCTCCTGTTGCAGTGCTAAGTGTTTTGAAGCATTCTAGGCTAAAGGTAGTACTTTTTGAAGATGTTTGTATCTAAATTTACCATGTAAATTTGAAAGGGGTCTTAAATTTCCTCAGTTATGTGTTTGCAGTTTGTTTAATTGCCTTTGCAGTATCTCATTCTCTTTACCAAAATTAGTTACAAGTTACAAGGATTGGAGAAGGCAGGTTGCTCCACATGAGCATATTGTTCAATCCTTTGTAAAATAAACATAGAACCTTTGGTAACCTGATTCTGTGTTTCCAAGGCCACATTCACTCAAATTTGGCTTCAGAACAACTTATCTCTTATTCAGTTTTGAACATGTTGGTTTTATTGAGCACCGTTTCAAAGTCAAAATTCCATGTTCTATTTCCCACCCATTAAAGCTATTTACATGCTTTTATTATTTTGGAATTCCTTCCTATTAAAATATTTCTCACTTTTCCAAAATAATCCCACTTGATTCTTAAAACTGGAGTTTATTAATAATTACCATTAGAGATCTACTCTTTGATAGACAGGCCATAAAAAGATCATATACAAATAAGCTTCTGAGTAGATTTTTAATCTAGCATTAAAACATGCCTAATTTACCTATCTAGATCTCAGTTTTCTTAGCTGAAAATTTGTTCTGTTTGCCTTTTGGAATGATCATGCTAGGGATAATAGATAACATGTTTTCATTATCTTTCACCAACTAAATATATATATTATAAGCATAAATGGCATTTCTCAATTTTCCAAAATATATTTTAGACATTGGTGCTCATTAAATCATGGAAATAGTCAGTGGTTGCAACATTACTAGTTGCCTTCTACATAGTGACAAAACATCGCATCCCCACCCACGATACATACTGTCTTCTTAACCATGTGGAATTGCCTTGAAAATAGTATCCCACTACTGATGGCAGGGTGATATGCATAATGGAACAACAACAAACCAAGGAAAAGTAAAACCCTTCAATTGGAAAGCAAGTGGCATCTCCCAAGGCACTGGAGAAGGAGGAAGTGGTCTCTTACCTCATAGGTGCTTGTGATGCCAGATCTGTAGAACACGGGAAGAAAGAGTTCAGATGTGAAGAAGACCACAAATGCATATGAAATGATGAACAGGAAGAAGGATGCCCCAAAGCGGTAGACTTCCGCAGGAGTCCCCAGAACAGTGACAGCTGACATGAAGCTGGCAGTCAGAGACAAAGCTACAGGGCCAAAGCTCATTTGCCTCCCTCCTACCAAGAATTCTCGAGATGTTGCTTTTTTTCTCTCCTTTATGGCAAAGAACACGCCAATTCCAGAGGAAATGACAAAGAGGCCTGCAAACACAACATAATCCCAAGCTTCGAAGCTCTTCACCGCCATGCTCAGAAGCAAAACAGAGTCTCTTTCAAGAAGGATTCAGCGAGATGTTTCCAACAGCAGATGCTCTTTCAAGAGGCAAGAATGTGATTCTCTGAAGACTTTAAGGCTCACAGAAACATGTGTAAATTTTCAAATGCCAAATTATCCTCAATGTTCTCAAAAGTTGACTGTGAAAAATAATTGGTGGTGGCACTTGTACCACGGGGAAAAATGAGAACTGTAAATGTGACTCTGATCACAAGTTGTCTGATCCCCTCCTGAAGCACATGCCAGAGAAGGACTTCAGATGTGTTCTGAAGTTAACAGCTTGGGGTAGAGGGAGTACATTTGCCAGCTAGCATGTTTTTTTTTTATCTCCTAGATATTTTTAAATAAAAGTTAAATATTATTGGGAAACATGAAGGTGATAAAATGTGACTACTTCAGCATTTTTCCTTCCTGAAGTGGAATCTGAAAATGCAACTGTCAGTGGCATCTGCTTCCTGACTAAGGGAGTGTAGAGCATTCATACCTACAATTGCCTGCACAGTGGGGTGGAGGGTAAAGAGCAAAGAACTAGTAATCCAGAGACCTTTGCTCATGTCATGGCTCAACCGTGACTGAGTTACTGTTAACTGTTAACAAAGCATTTCATTTCCCTGAGCTTTCCCTGGAACATTGGAATAAGACAGCCTGAGATTTTGAATATCAAACTTCCTGACCTTTTTGTTCCAAAATCATGGCACTTACAATGAAAAACATCTAAATACAATCCCATAATTGTATTTAGATAAGCTACATAAAGTAACTTCTCACTTGACACTCAGACTCAGAAAATGAATTTACCAGTAACTCATAAATTGTCATAGATTGTAGTCACTATATTTTCTCCTTCACTCCTTCATTTTCACTTGTTTGCTAAGTTAGAGTTAGGACCGAGTCACATGGAGGCTAAGAAAGATGTAGTAGGACATTTCTGCTTCTGTTCTATATAGACACTTGGGCAACTGGAAACATCTCTATTAGAACATTTATGAGATATTCTCTCTGTCTGTTCATACATCTTCTCTGTCCCCATCCCTACAAAGCCTTTCTGACATACAAGATCTAGTTATGTCTCTTTAGCTTTGCAGCCTATCTGTCCCTTCTGGTTCAATCTTGTGGTATTCTCTTAGTTCTCTCTTCATACCCTGCCATTATTCTAATCTATTTTCAGCAATTTCTGCATGCCCCAGCCTGATTATGTATGCCTAGAAGTCCGATACTACAAATTACTGACTTCTTGGATATGGAGGTAAAAGATCTACTTCTTCTACCCTTTAAATAAAAGCCGTTCAGTTTCTCAGGAAAATGGGAATCAGTCTACCTCAAGACCCAGCAATCCCTCTCTTGGGCATATACCCAAAGAATGCACACTCATACAAAAAGGACATCTGTTCAACTATGTTCATAGCAGCATTATTTGTAATAGCCAGAACCTGGAAACAACATAGATGCCCCTCAACTGAAGAATGGATAGAGAAATGTGGTAAATTTACAAAATGGAGTACTACTCAGTGGAAAAGAACAATGAAGTCTTGAAATTCACAGGCAAATCGATGGAACTAGAAGAAACCATCCTCAGTGAGGTGACCCAATTACAAAAAGATAAACATGGTATGTACTCACTCGTTTTTGATTTTTAGACATAGAGCAAAGGATCACTAGCCTACATTCCACACTGCCAGAGGAGCTAGGAAACAAGGAGGATCCCAAGAGAAGATTGCATTGCCTCTCAAAGAAGGGGATGGGGACAAGAATTCCTGACCAAATTGGAGCCTGGGGGCAGGGAGAGGAAAGAGAGTCTTCATCCAGTTGCTGTTCGAAGCAGAAACAGACACCCATAGCTAAGCACTGAACCATACTACTGGAATTCAGTTGTGGAGAGGGAGGAGGGTTGAGCAAAGGAGCCAAGACAGGGATGGAGAGACCTGAAGAAACAGTGGACCTGACCTACTGATAGAATAACAACCCTAATCATAAAGCTGGGGAAACAGCATTGGACCAAACCAAATCCTCTGAATGTGGGTACCAGCTAGGAACCCAAAACAGTCTATGGCTCCTCTGACAGCGGAGCCAGTCTTTATCCCTAGAGCACAAATGGACTTTGGGAGCCCATTCCCTATGGAGGGATACTATTGCAACCCAGATACAGCAAGGAGGGTCTAGACCCTCCCCCAAACAATATGACAGACTTTGTAGGTCCTTGGTAGAGGGCCTCACTATCCCTAGAGAGGAGTGGGGGGAAGGTAGGGGGGGTTGGGTGAGGAACATGGGAGGAGGGGAGGGAGAGGAAATGGGGGGATGGATATGTAAATATGAGTAATTAAAAATAATAATTACAAAGAATTTCAAAAATAAATAAATAAATAAATTCAAGTCATTATAGAAAGTAGTCAAAGACCAAAGAGAAAAATTTTAAATTATCTATGATGTTCAAATATAGAACATTTTCTGTCAAATAGAAAAAACTCTTTATGTTTGTTTGTTTTGTTTTTTGAGACAGGGTTTCTCTGAGTAGTCCTGGCTGTCCTGAAACTCATTTTGTTGACCAGGCTGGTCTCTAACTTGGAGATATAACTGCCTCTGCCTCGAAAGTTCTGGGATTAAAGGTGTGTGCCACCTTTAAACAGGAGACAAGAAATTCTTGATTTTGCTTTTGGACATCTGAGCAAGTCTTTGATTATTAGTTCCAGCAAGATGGTATTGTCATTTCCTAGTTCTCTATCTAGACCTGTGTTAGATGTGAGAATGTTCTCTAACAGCAGTTAAAAGAAACACGAAGATCTCCTATCCCACATTGACCTCTTTGTGTTCCGCTATTAAAAATTTTCCATAGATATTGAAGGTATTTTTATAAATGGGACACTGAGACAAAGCCTTAACTCATGGGAACAGCAAAAATCATAAAGCCAGCACAGCTGCTTGACAAGGATCCAACAAAACTGAACCACATGCATAATGCCCACTGTGCTACTTTTGTTTTTGATCTTCACATATTGTATGGTTGGGCAGCTTTTAATATTTATATTACTTGGGAAAGTTGGATTGATGGAAAATTTCTTATGAACTATTTAGTCCTTCACCCAAGAGTACTGTTTCTAAGCTTCCCCGGGAAAGATCCTGAGCATAGTACCCCTCTTGCTCTTAGGGAGACATCTTTGTCTACTTGAAGGTCTTCCTTATTCCTTGGAGGATGTGAGATACATAAAGAAACCAGAGACCTCTTTATGAGGTTCTGAGATAATTCTTCAAAACATTTGTCCCTACACTTACTCAGGGACAAGATTAGCAAAACAAAGCAAACTTTAAAAGTTTAATACTATCCACTGGGCAAGAGGAGTTGGCCACATATCACGTCACAAGCCTCTTCCTACTATATACTCAGATGTGGCACATACAGCAACAAAGTTAGATTAGCTGAAGTTACCTTTGCCTTACACAGAAATTTATATATTGATGGGCAAAGAATAGTATAGAAAGATGTTAAAAAGAATGAGGTTTCAGGACCTTCCTTTCTTAGGAATTTAGCTTATACAGAGCCACTGTGCTGTTATATGACCAAGAAGCAAAAGAATGCCAGTATTAGACAAACTAAAACAAACTATTTAAAGATATACAGTGTAAAACATTATGTTATACCTGAAATTGAATAATAGCTGCAGAAACTTTATCCTGAGGATTTTTCTTGGCACTGTAACCATTAAGGGTTAATACACTGACTTCTCAGGACATGGCAATCTGCCCAAGTTGGCTTGGAGATTTTCTTTTCATATAGTGTCCTTGAAGTCACAAGAACTGCCAGTGTGAGAACAAGCTGTCTGGATTCTTAAAAATTGGGTTATGAGGTTAATGAGTAAAAATGATTATAAAATATATCTCTGTTTGTCAATGATGACTAAACTTAAGGGGAAATAATTATAAAAGATAATTTTGTTCTGTCACAGTTCATCAATAATAACTAAATTTATGATCCCAGATGTTCAAGAAAAAAAAGTTAAACATATGTCCAGAAACAAAAAAAAAGATATGATCTATGTTTTGGAGCAACATGAATCTTTCCTGGCTTACTGAATTCTGTATAAATAAACAAGCATTCTCACTGACAGTCAGGCAGTCTGCAAAATTCCCACTACCATCATTTCCTTCACCTACTCCTTGCGTCCTCTCTGGAGCCTGACAACCACCAGTGCCTGCCCCCACCTACACCAAGCCTTTACTATCTTTACCTTAACCTACACTTTTAATTATTTTTATCATTAGGTACAAACATTTCTTTCTTGTTTCCTAATTTATTCAGGTTGCAAATATTGTATATTTACAACCTTAAGGTTTGTGGCAATCACCTGTCAAGTAAGTCTTCCAGCACTGATTCTTTTTCTTACACTGTATATTTGATTGCTAACCATGAAACATTTTAAAATAATGATTTCACTCACAACCTCAGCATTGTTCTTGCACGCGCACACATTGTCATGTAAGTACCGCACACATGCACTCACTCATATATGGATTTTACACATAGAGCAAAGGTTTACCAGCCTACAATCCACAACACTAGAGAGGTTAGGCAACAAGGAGGACTCTCAGGAGACATACATGGTCCCCAGAGAAGAGGAAAGGGACAAGATTTCCTGAACAATTTGGGAGCATGGGTGAAAGGGAAAAGGAGCTAGGAGAATGAGAAGGGGAGAAGAGGAGGGGTGAGGAGGACATAAGGGAGCAGAAAGGTTGTGTATGGGGAAGAATAGAGGAGAGAAAAATAAGAGATACCATCAGAGAGGGAGCCATTATAGGTTTAAAGCGAAATCAGGCACTAGGGAAATGTCCAGAGAGCTACAAGGATGATACCAACTAACCATCTAAGCAACAGAGGAGAAGCTACCTTAAATGTCCTCCCCTGATAATGATATTGATGACTATCTGCCATCTTAGATGTTTCATCCAGCAGCTGGTGGAAGTAGAGGCAAATACTCACAGCTAAACACTGAACTGAACTGGAATCCAGTTGCAGAGAGTGAGGAATGATGAGCAAAGGAGTCAAGACCAGGCTGGTGAAACCTACAGAAACAGCTGACCTGAACAAGTGGGAGCTCTTGGCCTCCAGACTGATCACTGGGAAACCAGCATGGAACTGATCCAGACCCCATGAATATGGGTACCAGTGAGGAGACATCAGAAATATATGGGGCCTCTTGTAGTAGATCAGTACTTATCTCTAGCATAGGAATGGACTTTGGGAACCTATTTCACATAGAGGGATATTCCCTCAGCCTAGACACATGGGGGAGGGTCTAGGCCCTATCCCAAAGGATATGACAGACTCTGAAGACCCTCCCCATGGAAGGCCTCACTCTCCCTGGGAAGCAGAAATGTTATGGGATAGGTAGGGTGTTATTGGGGCACAGGGGAGGAGGGAAGGGAGAGGGAAATGGGATTGACACGTAAAACAATCTTGTTTCTAATTTAAATAAAAAATGGAGGAAAAAAGAAAATAAAAAATAATTATTTCACTATTTGAAACTATCCTAACATTATCCCCACTGTGGTAATCTGTGATCATGAAGCTCTACATTATTGCTGTAATTATTTCTGTGTCATGCATAGTGTACATGGCAATTGTATGTACTATGGCTGAGCCACTGACCATTTCCCTTTGCATCTCTATATCAATATGCTAAATGACTCATCTGTGCTCCACTGAGAAGAGCCATGCAGCTCTCACACTAAAACGTTGCTGCAAGGAGAAACTCTTAAAGAAAATTTAAAGTTCTATGAAGGTGAGCATTAGAAATAAAAGCATCCTTCATGCTGAGGTAGAGAAAGATCAACTAACTCAAGCTAACCACAACATTCTCTTATTCTTAAATTTAATTTAGAGGGAATTCTGTTCTTTACTTCCATGAGGTCTGAGAGTAGTACAGAAGCTATAGAAGAAAAATTCGAGCCTAGCACAGGTTATTTTTATAGGGTTTAAGAAAGAAAGTCCTTTCAAGAACACAAAAGCTAATGAATAATCCAGCAACTGCCAATGGAGAAGTTTCAGTAAATTATCCAGAGCTATCCAAATTAATGAAGGAGGTGGCCCCACTATATAACAGATTTTTCAATGCAGATAGTAGCTTACTATTACATTAAGAAACTACCCATGACATTAGTAGCCAGAGAATAAAGCCCAATGCTTGGCATCAAAGGACAAGCTAAATCTCTTGTTAAGAGCTAGTGTAGCTATCTTTCAGTGGAAATGAATGTCAATTTATCATCTAAATCCCTGTGGGGCTCCAAGTATTCCCTAGGTAGAACAATAATGCTTTGATTATTACATATCTATTATTTTCTCTTTTTTATTTAAATTAGAAACAAGCTTCTTTTACAAGTCAATCTCAGTTCCCTCTCCCTCCCCTCCTCCACTGGCCCACACGGACCTCCTATTCCAACCACTTTCTCCTCCCCAGGGAGAGGAGGCCTTCCATGGGGATCTTCAAAGTCTGTCATATCATTTTTGGAGCAGGGCCTAGACCTTCCCCATTGTGTCTAGGCTGAGAGAGTGTCCCTCTATATGGAGATGGCTCTCAAAGTCCATTTTACATATCTATTTTATAACATGATTCATTGAATAACTTAAGCCAACTGCTAGGCAAATGATCCTTTTCAAAATATTACTGTAAATTCCAAATGTACCTGGTCACTCAAAATGTTGACAGCTGTAAACATGTTCAATGCTTTTTCATGTCTGATGATATAGTAATCATTCTTCAGCCCATGGACCAAGAAGTGATTTCAGTTTTAAAGTCCTATTATTTAATAAATACTTTTGATAAGGTTAGCTTCCACACATAATGATTCCTCTGACAGATTTCAACAAAATAAATTGAAAACCTGAAAAGATTCACTATTCTAAATGCTACTAAGATATTAGTGATCGATGGAACAAAATAAAACATGAAAATTAACAAAAGTTTAGAAAAAGTTTATGCCAAATTATTTTGATGATTCAAGATTTCAACAGAGAAATTAACTGCAGATATGGTAGAAATTGCATTAAAAACATAGTTAGAAGTGAACTAAGGGGATGTGACCAAGTTATTGAAATCTCATGGAAAAACCTGAATGCATAAAAAGATGCTTCTTGTTGATGATAGAGAAATACACTGTTGTTTGTTTGTTTGCTTGTTTGTTTGTTTTTAGATGGAATCTACTACCAGTAAAGATGTTATTAACATTATTGATGCAACAAAAATATTTATGATAAATTTATATTGTAACCTTAGTTATCAAACCTGTATTAATGCACATTGGCTCCAATTTGAAAAAAGTAAAATACTACCAAACACCACTGCATGCAAAAAAAAAAAAAAAAAAAAAAAGCCTTTCATGAAATGGTGATTCAGTCTACTTGGCAACATTCACTGTTCTCTTGTCTTAAGCTGTTGCCATAGCCACCCCAACCTTCAGCAAGGTTGATTAGTAGCCATTAACATTAAGGTAAGATGATACTTGACAAGCAAAAATTTATGATTTGCAGAAGATTCTGATGATCTATTGGCATTTTATCAATTATCCTGGCTAGTTTATTTCAGCTTGATTCAGGCTAAAGTCATCTGAGAGGAGAGAACTTCTACTGAGAAAAATGCCTCCTTAAGATCACACTGTATACAGCAAACTTGTAGGACATTTTCTTAATTAGTGATTGATGGAAGAAAGCCCAGCCCATTGTGGGTAGGGACACCTGTGTATTGATGGTCCTGAGTTCTCTAACTAAACAAGCTAAAAAAGGACACTGGAACAATCCAGTAAGCAGCACTCCTCTGTGGTCTCAGCATTAGCTCCTGCTTCCAGGTTCCTGCCTGGTTTGAGTTCCTGCCTTGACTTCCCTCGACAGACTATGATTTAGGATATATAAGCCAAATAAACCCGCTCCTCCCCAAATTGCACTTGGTCTTCATGCAATTAGTAACCCTAACTATGACAATTTTTATCCAAGTACATACATTTTAGAAGTTATTGTACAAGTCACAGACCACAGTGTCATAGGAACCTAATTTTGATATATATACTAAGAACCACCCCCAAATTCATGTAACTGCAATTACTGCTGCATCCATGCTATTGCAATGGTTTCCTACTGCATCCCTACTGTGTCCAAGTCATGACTTTATTTTGACTCTGCTACATACTTGTGGTGGTCTCAGCAGAAAATCAGAACCTGTTTGACTTTTAAAGATCAGATTGCTTTGTTTAATATTAACATCACTATGTGTTAATATTCAATCTACAAGACTTGTAAACACTTTGTAAGAGACAGTGAATTCTTGTTCAAAACATGACCATTACATCAAAGAGGTCCAAGGTTAAGTACTACAAACTTGTAACTGAAAATCAAGGGGCACTGAAAATTAAAGAGTCAAGGGAAACTGTTAAATTCAATCCAGAAACACTATTATCCATGGGATTCCTATCAGTCGTGGGTTTCAAAGTGGTTGCCCTAGGATGTTAATAATGCTTCAACAGAAACAATTTATTGCTTTTAATATGTCAATGATTGTAAGCTATGGTATCAATCTATTAGTCTAATGTTCTTCTGTTTTCTTATATTGTTACCATTTCTTACCCTTGGAAGCATTTGATGTCTTCATACTCTCTTCATGTTCTCTGTTAAAATTCATGCCATACAAGATTCATCCAGCTCATAAAAGCACAGAATCATGTTTTTTAAAACATTTCGGGAGAAACAAAAGAAGTCTTAAATTCAGTAATGTATTCTTCTGTCAAAAAAATTCATGTGGGAAGAGGGAGAAGTATACCACATTGACACAAAGAAAATCCAGTATTTTCTCACCATGCTCACGCAGTCTCAAGTGCAAGTGCAAACATCTGTGACAATAAATAATTATTTAACATTTTAAAAGGCAGATTTCAGAGTCCACATATTTAGAGCAGAAAAGAGCAGTATTTAACATTAAAACAGACTAACAACAGGATGTTTAGAAAGAATATCCAGATGAGAGAGACATTGGGTATGAGGAGTAAGATAATTTGCCCCTCAACCCTAGTATCCTTACCACCTCCTCGATTTCTGAGAGGCAAAGGTGGAACCAGCATCATGGCCTACAGTGGATCTGATTGGCTAAATCTAGCATAAAGGGAAATTCCATTAGCTTTGGACTTATAGACATAAAATAGAACTTTTGAATTGAACCCCAAGAGAGAAAGAAATCTACTATTGCTAATATTTACTTTGGTCCTTATGTAAATATTTTTAAAATGTGAAAAATCAATTACTTTATTTTACAAATGAAGATATATTTGATTATAAAAGCCTATCTTAATCTTTATGACTAGCAATGTTTGTTCCATGAAATTATAAACACAAATGTTTGGACTGTATATAATTACTGTACTCTCTTGACAGAAGGTTCTCTATGTAGCAACTTTCTTTGTATTTTCTCAATAACTTTAGTATAAAATTTGCTTTCTCTGATATTAGTATAGACATTCGTGCTTGGTTTTGATTCCTTTGCTTATAGTGTCTTGTCCCATCCTTTGAGTTTCCAGCTGGATTTCTGTTTGCCAATGAGATGACTACAACCAAATCCCCACTGTATGGAACAATCAAGATCTTTGATCTTATACCTCACACATTCTCAGGTCAGCAATCTCACTAATCAGCCTTACTGGTTGATGGGAATTCCCAGACACCAGGAAATGCAGGGAACTTTGAATCCTAGAAAGATACTGAAATGAAGCCTCTCCAAATGGCTTTTGCAAATACACTACAAACAAGTTCCAGGAAGACAAGAAGTACTTTCAAGGACCAGAATGTTCTGCACACCTCAGAACTCTTGTTTAATTAGACTGTAATTCTGGTCAGCATTAAAACCAGTGTTTATTGTGTACCTGAGTTTCTAGTTCTTTCTGTCCCTCAGTTCCTGCTTTCTTTTATGCTGTCAACTGCAATAGGTGTGTGCTGAGGATGTATGGAAAACAGGTTCATTCTTCAAAATATGCACAGTTTGATAAGACTACAGAGAATAGGTGTAGAAGGGTCATTGCAAGCATAGACATCATAGAATTTATCATTCATTACACAAACTGTACATGCAGACAGTGAAAAGTCACACTAGATGGAACTACCCTCAGCAAACAGTTTGTGATGTCACCCTTAAAGGGGACAGACATGTCAGGAAATGGAAAGGAAGAACTGACTGACTTCCTGCCACTGCCTCAGGCTACCCTGTTGGCCAGTGATGGGGTCATCTGTTTCTAATCACAGAAGTTTACAGAATGTTCTCACATTCTGTTCTAACACCTATACCCTAAACAAGTTTGCATGCAGGCAATAGTTGGGAAAGAAGCAGCCCATCCTCTAGCATCTTACAGAAGAACCCCATCCAGCTATGGGTAGCATTCACAAACAATGTAAAATCCAAAGATGTTTGGATTTCAGAGTATATGGTAAAGCACTTGGTATGTTAATTTCCTATCACTAAATAATGAAGCTGCCCACATGACTGTTGGTTAAAGTCAATATCAATACTGACAGGAAAATAAAATCCAGGACAAAGTAGGCCAACTTAAATTAGGACAGCAACAGAAATAACTACTTTTGCTTTTCTTCATGTCTTAAATTTAGCTTTCCAAGTAATTTGTCTGAAAGGATCAGCTGACCATGTTCCTTCTGAAAAGGAACAACATGACTGTAAGGAAGTCACTCTGTGTACTTTCCAGTCATGTTTATACCTCTAACAAGAACCTTATGTGTCAATCAAAGACCTGTTATTAGAAGCAATCAACTTAATTTGAAAATCTGACACGATGCTTTGAATGGAAAGACTAAAAATCAATTGAGGTCCTTATAAGGGAGATCTAAAAATCAAGTTTTGCAAAGATAGGTAGTCAAGTCATGAATTCTATTTAGTTGTAACTTGGGGGTTTATTTTGCCAATTCTTCATTGTAAGTTATGTTCTGCTCTACAGACTTTAGGAGAGTTATGGCATTTTAAATCCATTCCCTTCATTTGCAAAATTGATAGAGAAAAATGAAGAGTAGTTGTGAATGTTAAGTAAGAGATGCTTTTTGAATGTTTAGGATATAAACAGCAATAGCATAGACAGGACTTAATAAGTAATAACAGTATAAGATTAACAGAGGATATAGAGTTTACAAATGTTCCCCCCAAAAGAGAATTTCATCTCACTTAAATTTTTAATGTTTTCTTAGCAAATCATCTATAGCTAACTAAGCCTATTTTTCTTCCAGTTAGAAGCTTAATTTTGAACTTTGGCTTTTGTTAATTATTGCTTTATCTGGTGATAGATGTTACTGCATATCTGTACCAAAGTGCACTGGACAAAAGCATGAGATATAAATAACTCCCTCTGTGTGTTTAGGAAAGATAAAACTCACTTCATGATTCAACTGAGAAAATGGAGTCATTTAGTTATTGGGGAAATTGGAGATGTTCTCAAGGATCCTTAAAACATAAACTTCATGAATGAAAGTATTCTAGAAGTTGATTCCCCCCCCTTTTTTTTTTATTCACAAGGAACTAAACACTCATCGAGAGTTCATTGGGATATATGGTCAGAATTAAGAGGAGAAAAGGGAGAGGGAGCTGCGATTGACATGTGAAGCAGGCTTGTTTCTAATTTGAACTAATAAAAAATTATTTTTAAAAAAGATTGCTGGATCACATGGCCACATGATTTTTAATCTTTGAGAATCCTTGAGGTTGCTTTGTGTAGCAGTTGGCCAGCGTTCCAGTATGTCCTCACCAACACTGGTTATTTGTTCCTCAAACCATCTAATAGATGACAGGTAATACATCCTTGTGGCTTACTTTCACTTCTCCAGTGATCAGTGATGTTGGACATTTCTTCACATGCTCATGGTTATTTCTCTTCTCTCTCTGGAGAAATAACTGCTGCAGCCCATTGCCTATTTTTTATAGAATTATTGATTTGGTGATTACAGTAAAATTGAGGGAGATTTTTCTATAATCTCAATGCTAGTCCTTTATCTGGAAGGTGCTTTGCACAGTTTCTGCCATCCTATATCTTGCCTTCCATGCTTTGTTAATTGCATAATTTGACGTATGGAAGTTTTTAAATCTGCTTTCCCATTTATGTTTTTTCTTCCTTTGTTCCCTACTGACCTCAACATCCTTCAGTTTTCTCTTATTATTTTCTGCTAGGATTCTTAGCATTTTAGATCTTACAATTTATTCATTGTTAATCTGTTTTGAGTCAACTTTTGTGCATGGTGTAAAGTAAGGATCCCATTTCACTTTTTTTCATTTTAGATGTACATTTCTCTGAAACTATTCAAGCCCTTGCCTTACTGAATGACCTGGACAGCTGTTTCAATGATATCTGATTACTGAGCTCTCTGTACTATCTAATTGGCTTATTTGAATATTTTCATCGGTTGTACACTATTCTAACTACTGTGAGTGTATAATATGCTTTCAAATCATTAAGTATGAGTCCTAACCTTTGTTCTTTTTCAAAACTGTTTTTGTCTACTCTATAAAATACCAGGAGTTTTGAACATAGCTGAATCAGTAAAATGCTGGCCCTGCAAGCACTGGGACCAAAGATTCATTACTAGACCCCACATAAACAAGCCTTGTATGGTGTTGTGCACTTGTAATCGCAGCCCTGAAGAGGCAAAGTTATGTGGATCCCTGATGCTCAATTACAACCAGCCTAATTAAATTTACTCCTATCTGTTATTATATAGGAAGTAATACTAATATCTGAGGTATATAAGTCTGTGTTATATGGCAAACATATCTTTGAATTCATCTTGGAATTTATAAACAAATACAAGAATATATTAATCTGCTTCTATAATCTAGGTGTGCTTGATAACTATACTATCTAATAGATAATATTATAAAACCTAGGCAAACCTAAAATTTCTTCTAGTGGATTCATTAGATCTGCAAAAGCAGAGGTGGGATTGGGAGACCTTGTTTGAGTTCCACAAATTAGGTAGTATCTTTACATATTTTATAAAATGAAAGTAATTAAATAGTGATGCCTGCATTCATGCCTGATGACTTTGATTTGATAACTCGTAAGAAAATAGATTTTAAAGCATAAATTTTATCTGGATTTTAGATTAGTGAATAGAGTTGAATAAGCATGTCACCCCTACAGAGATGATTATATATACATACTTTGACATGTATGCATGTGTCTTAGGGTTTATATTGATGTGAAGAAACACCATGACTGTGGCAACTCTTATAAATAAAAACATTTCATTGAGGGGGCTCGCTCACAGTTTCCGAGGTTCAGACCATTATCATCATGGTGAGGAGCATGGTGGCATGTAGGCAGATGTGGTGCTGGAGAAGTAAATGAGAGTTCTACATCTTGCAAGCAACAGAAAGTTGACTTGGACACTGGGCAGTATCCTGAGCATAGGAAACCTCAAAGCTTGCCCTCACAGTGACACATTTCCAACAACAACAAAAAAAAAGCTATACCCTTTCCAGCAAAGACACACCTCCTAAAGGTACCACTCCCTATGAGATTAAGGGGACGAATTACATTCAAACTACATCAGCATGTTAAATATCTGTGTAGCTCACATGTTCATAATTACTGATGGAGAAGGTTGTTAAAGGTGGAAACTAGTGCGTGGTAATTAGGTCATGGTCAATGTTTGCCTCAGAGAAACTAATTTAGTGCTTGTGGGACCTTTATGAGAGTGGGATTAGTTGTTTTATTTTTAAAAAATGATAAAGACAATCTTTCTATGTCTTTGATCTCTGGCTTCCTCTCTCTCCAATGCAGCTCTCTTAATGTGTGGTCCTTCATGATACCATCTGCTATCTTGTGATACAGCATTGGAAGCTGTTTCCAGAACCATTTGAGTACTGGCCCACATATTCAAATATTCTGATCTGTGATCTAGACTAACCATGGCCTTCAGCAGAGTTGCCTGTCTGTATATAAAAAGCCATATTGGAAAACAAATACAACACTTATTTCATGATTGCTTCTAGCTGCTTTGTTCTGCAAAGCTTAAAGCATTTATTTTCAATTTATGAAAATGTTTGCTAAATCATCACATATAGAGTAGAAAACAAAGGCATGTGTTGTTGAAAGTATTTATTTAGAGAGCTGGAGAAATTGATCAGCAACTATGAGCACTTGCTGCTCTTGCTGAGGACCCAAGTTCAGTTCATAGAACCCACACTAGACTATTCACCTCTACCTGTAACTCCATCATCATGGCATCTGATGCTGTCACTGGTCTCTGGGGCACCCGAACATGCATGACATAAGCACATACAAACACAGGTACATAGACATTTAAAAGTCTTTTTTAAAAGTATTAATATGGCATACTCTAATCTGCAGTGTGTAGAGGAATAATCATCATGTTTTCTAACATACTAAAGAACTTTTTCATTGCACTGCTATTTGAGATGGCAGAGCTGCAAGGCATGTGAAAACTAGACAATTGCCCTTGTCTCCACCTTACTACTGTGGACATCAAATCTTCACTAGCAAATTGTCAAACTGTTATTTGTTTCTCTAGATCTCCTAGAAACTACAGAAAGTACAAGGAACATTCTGCCCTCTTTTAAATTCCTACTTAACAGTAAATGTTTATAGAGAAATATAGGCAAGATAAATGTGTATTACACACAAGCATCACATATTTATTCATAAGATGATCAACTCTGTTCCTGGTGAATGTACATATTAACATACATATAAAAACAGGCTTAAGGAAGACTGACAGCACTATTATCAGCTAAGAAGTGTTCATAGAGCCAAACTTTGACTCCATATTTCAAAAAGACATGAGTTGTTAGCTGCTTATTACATCCAACATTATTATTTGATGAAAGTATATTAGGTTCTGGTAATAAATAAAGAAAATAAATTTTATAATAATATGATGAGTGAGCAATATGATTAGATAGACATTATTTTATTTTTTAACTTTTATTCTTCTCTCCATACATCACATATTGACCAGTTTCCTCTCTCTCTTCTCCCTGCCTCTCCCCCACCTCACCCCTCTGGTAGATCAACCTCTCCTCTGAAAAAAAAAAAAAAAAAAGGAAAAAATATAAAGTAGGCATCCCAGGATTACCCACAAAATATGGCCCAAAAATACAATAAGACTAGGCACAAACCTTCATATCATAGTTAAACATGACAACCCAGTAGGAGAAAAAGGATCCCAAGTTCAGGAAACATTGGGAATTCCACAAGAACACCAAGTTACACTGTAGAAGACAGTGTAAGCCACGCCTGCTAGAAGCTGGCTACAGGTATGCCTGACCACGCCTGTCAGGGTGTGGTAAGGTGAGTGTGATAGGGTTGTTTTGTTTGTTTGTTTGTTTTGTTTTGTTTTGTTTGAGACCAGGCTGGCCTCTAACTCACAGAGATCCGCTTGCCTCTGCCTCCTGAGAGCTGGGATTAAAGGTGTGTGCCACCAATGCCTGGCATATGACAGGCTTTTAAGGGGCAGCAAGGCACACATAGAAACCCCTTCCCTCTGGCCTCCCTGCCTTGCAGCCCCTGGCATGCTCTGGCTAGCATTTGGCTGGTGTTTGTCCAATAAAAGATATCTTAACCTTACAGACTAGGAATCCTCTCGTATTATTACACAACCATAAGTTATATGCAGATGACACATATAGGGTCCATATTTGTCACTTCAGTTTCTGTGAGCTCCTATGAGTCCTGCTTAGTTGATTCTGTGGGTCAATTTCTCCTGACATCCTCATCCCCTAGACATTATTTTATTTGTTTCTGATCAGAAACAAAAGCTGAGGTAGACATACTCATACTGACAGTTAATAATCAAAGAGCAAATATGAGGTTAACATTAATTACCTGAAGCTAGAACTCTACCAAAACCAGGCTTTAACTGCATTTGTTACTGAAGAAAGCTACACATTTTAAATATTTAATTATACTAAGTAAGGTAATCTAGACCCAGAAACACAAATGCCATGTGTTCTCTCTCTCTTGTGTGTGTCTAAGCTTAGTATCTTTAGATTTTTGTGTTTAACTTGGAGCACTGGTGGAAACCAGGAGACTAGGATGGGGGCATCAGTTTGGAGGATATAATAGAACACATGGGGATTGGAGGGGGAAAGGCAGAATAATTGGAGAGTTTTGTTTAAGTGGGGAGGAAGACGAAAAGCTAAGAAAGAGGATTGGGAAAGGGATAACTAACACTAGACTGTTTGGAAAACCCATATGGAAACACACACACACACACACACACACACACACACACACACATATATATATATATTATATATATATATATATTATATATATATGTTAATATATATTAAACAACACAAACTTATTAAATATTATAATATAAGTGAGTTTACATGAGGTACCCAACAGAGGGATAATTCTCCCAGAAGCTATAGGTTTTAAACAGCATGCCAACCATGGAATACTTCCCTTTGAGTGGTTGGTTGTGGGGGTCTCATCCCCCCCACACACAAAAAAAAAATACAAGCTTTTGTCATTGCTTTTGTTTGCCGAGCAGAACATATGGAAAGATCCTATTGCTGAAAACAACGCACACTTTGGCCAAAGGACATGTAGAAATCAAGCTGGTACTGATCTTGAAGTTTCCTTCTTGCCAGCTAGCTATCATAGTGCCAGAAGATGTTATGCAGGCTGCTGGGAGAAAAAAGTCACCAACAAACTTACCTACCTATGATCTATGCTAACACTGACTGGTATTGTAGGACCACCTATAATTGTGACAGTTGTGTGAATATTAAGGGGGTGACCAACTGCTTTCTCATCAGAGTTAAGTCCTGCTTCACAGGAGGGAATTTATACTTGGTATTAGAAATACAGCCAGAAAGTCATAGCTGTGGAGGATTAGTTTCTCTCTGCTGCTGTAATAAGTTACTCTGATCAAAATCAACTTATGGAAGAATGGATTGATTTGGCTTACATATCTAGGTCAGTGTGCATCACTGAGGGAAATCAAGGCAGGAACTCAAGCAGGAACATGAAGCAGAACTCATGGAAAATTGCTGTTTGGTGGCTCACTTATTAGCTCAGGCTTAGGTATCATTCATAGACCACTCAAGGTCACTTTCCTAAGGATGGTAGTGTCCATGGGAGACTAAGCCCTCCTATATTAATTAATAATCAAGACAATCCCTTTAGACATGTCCACAGGCCAATCTGATCTAAGCAATACTTTAATTAAGGCTTGCCTCTCAGATGACTCTAGACACTGTTGAACTAAAAATAAAAGCTAATGGGGAGGTTATAACCACAAGGGGAGAACTCACTGACATTGTTTTGTTAAATGGACATAGTATCACACTGCATTCTAAATATTTATTTTTATATCTGTAGATCAGTACAGCTCTCAACCCTCATCAGAGAAGCTTCTTTTTTCCCCCAGTGGGCAGAGGTTAATACAGACAGCCACATTTGGTCAAAGTACAAATAATAAATGACTGTGGAGTACCCAACCTTAAACGGACATTGATATCACACAAGGTTTAGAGAATATTGTGGGAAAGGTGGTGAAAAGATCGTAAGAGCCAGATATTGAGAAGATTGTTATAGAACAGTGTCTTCTGGACATGATGCGGCCATTTCTGTTAGGACCCCACTACAGCTGCGGTAACCCAATCTAAATGTACACAGGAGCAAGTCACTCAGCATTCCAGGATTGATAGGAGGCAACGTACAGGCCACAACCCTACCTGAGGAGCAGCTAGAGTAGATGACTACTAGAAGAGGGGTTTTCTTTCGGGGGTTATGATTCCTTAGAGATTGCCCCTGCTCTATTTCATGACCCCACATCCATGAGCATTTGGCCGCATTAATTGGAATCAGTGGTTACAAAAAACATCCTATGTTTAAGGGAATGAAGTTTCTTGAGTAGGATGTGTTAAAAAAGGATATGGGAGGAGTTGGAGAGGGGAGTGGATATGTTCAAATGTGAGCAGCTTTGAAATTCTGAAAGAATAAACAAAACACACATAAGATGTCCCCATATAAACACATTTCCTGTTTGCTCAGTGATCTTTACAGTAGCTCAACTTTCCTGTATTTACTTAATCTTCTCTATTTCTATGAATTCCTCCTTTCTCATCTCCAGCTTTATTTCATGGCATTCATGCAGTAGGACAAGTTTCCTGAGAATTTATTACAGAACTAAAAACAAAAATGTATAAGAAAAAGGAAAAAGTGTTTTTTGTATTCAAGGAATTTTTTTTAAAGAAAAGAAAAGCCCACACCAGAACATGAGAGTGTAAATTCTTTCCCATCTGAGAAGGGACTTGAGATTTCAAATAGTATGCAATTGAATTCCAATGCAACCTTACCTATCCCGGGAAAGATACAAATGTTGTTATTCCAATTCATTTTACAGCAGACCTTTGAGTCTCTGGATATCCTGAGCAAATTATGCACCAAGCATTGGAACAAAGGTGAATGGGAGCCACCATGAGTTCATATGTTCTTAACTAAATTGCCTATCTGAATACTATCGGAGAGAAACTCATCTGTACACTCTTAAAATGAGCAGGTAATAAAATATGACTCAAAAAGTAGAGTATCCCTGAGATAGTCTATCAGATTTATAAGTCATCAACAGTTTATGTAATAAAGTTCAAGCCAGGGGTTTTCACTGATTAGTTGAGAAACAGCACAGCGTGTAAGAACTCTATATAAGTTATCTCTTTCAATTCTCCTCAATATCCTTTAAATAGCAATAGGATAGGGTTATACCTTTGGCCTTCTAATAAGACAACAGACTTTCAGAATATGCCACATGTATGGTTGTATCATCAGGTTTGAGTAAATTCATATTTCTCTGGCCATAACCATGGATGGGCCAAACTTGTGATATTATACAATCACCAGCAAATCAGTGGAAGGCAGAGCACCAACTGGATGGCACCTTTTTTCTTTTAAAATACTGTCAAATTTTAGTGACAAATTTCAAATTAACCAATCATTCATTTTTTTCAGACATCTAAATTGTTGGAGGCTTACTCCTAAAATTCTTAATTGTAAAATATTAAATTCATCTTAACTGACTTTTTAAATTTGAATTAGAAACAAGATTGTTTTACATGACAATCCCAGTTCCCTTTCCTGGCCTCTTCCCCTACTACCCCGCCCCCCAACTAAAACCCTACCTATTGAATATCCTTTCAGCTCCCCAGGGAGGGTGAAGCCTTCCATAGGGGGTCATAAGAGTCTGTCATATCCTTTGGGATAGGGCCTAGTCCCACCCCTGTGTGTCTTGGCTCAGGGGGTATCCCTCTACGTGGTATGGGCTCCTAAAGTCCACACCTATGCTAGGGATGAGTACTGATCTACTACAGGAGGCCCATGGTTTTCTGAGGTCTCCTCACTGACACCCACGTTCCTGGGGTCTGGATCAGTCCCATGCTGGGGATCAGGAGTTCCCATTTGTTCAGGTCAGCAATTTCTGTGGGTTTTACCAGCCTGGTCTGCCCCCCTTTGCTCATCACTCATCCTTCTCTGCAATGGGATTCCAGTTCAGTTCAGTGATTCGTTGTGGGTGTCTGCTTCTACTTCTGCCAGCTGCTGGATGAAGGCTATAGGATGGCATATAAGACAGTTATCAATCTCATTATCAGAGGAGAGCATTTAAGGTAGCCTCTCCTCTGTAGCTTAGATTGTTACTTGGTGTTATGTTTGTAGATACCCAGACATTTCTCTAATGCCTGATTTCTCTTTAAACCTAAAATGTCTCCTTCTATTATGGTATTTCTCCTGTTTTCTTTTATTCTTCCCCCAACTCAACCTTTCTGCTCCCTCATGTCCTCTTCACCCCTCCTCTTCTCCCCTTCTCATTCTCCTAGCTCCCTCACCCCTCCCCTCATGCTCCCAATTTGCTGAGGAGATCTTGTCCCTTTCCCCTTCTCCAGGGGACCATGCATGTCTCTCTTAGGGTCCTCCTTGTTTACTACCTACTCTGGCAGTGTGGATAGTATGCTTTCTTTCTGAAGAATAAAACCACCTCCAATACTGCTGTTAGCTAGTTTTCTCATTGCAGTGACCAGTCAGAACTAATCAGAGCAACATTAGAGATGAAATTGTTGCTTTGGCTTGTGATTTGAAGGGACAATTACTGAGGGTAAAGTGGTATAGCAGTGGGAGTATCTGAGAAATATGGCACAGAGGTGTGAGGCTGCTTACATCTGGGTAGACCAAGAAGCAAAAAGAGTACTGATTAGGATGTAAACCTTAAGGCCCACTCTTTGGAAACCAATTTCCTTCAATAATAATCAACCTCTTAAAGTTCCTGCAACTTCCCTTATTAAGAGTCCTACCAACTAAAGGCCAGATATTTGAACACATGAGCTGGGATGGGGGGGGCATTTCACATTCAGTGGCATTATATCCATGGTCCCATCTCATAATACAAACATATTTGTTCCAACTTCAAAAATCCCTATAATTAATCGACCCAATACTATTGAAAAATCTTAAAGTCTCAACTGTAACTAAATGCAGTATTTAGTTGTGAGCCATTATAAAATGAAAACAAGAATACTGACTAGTCTTTGTGTCATCCTGGCAGTCTGGAGTCATTTGGGAGGCAGGAACCTCAACTGAGAAAGTGTCCCCAACTTCTCCACTTGTGGACAAGCCTGTGGGATATTTTCTTGATTAATTATTGTTAGGGGTAGTCCTAGGTGGCTTAAGGAAGATGAGCAAGTCACGAGGAGCAAGCATTTAAGCAGCATTCCTCCATGACTTCTGCTCCACTTCCTGCCTCCAGGTCCCTGCCTTGTGTTCTTGTCCTGGAATCCATCAGTGATGGACTAATATGCTATAAGGTCAAATAAACTCTTTACCCCCAAGTTGCTTTTGTTCATGGCAGTTTATCACAACAATAGAAACCCTAAGACAATTTGCTATTGATTTCAACATGTAATATCATAGTGTAAACATTATCATCCAATAAAGTAGAATTGGAAGCACAGCAATGACAATTTGGATGAAAGCCAGACTGAAGGCCTCCAAGCCCTGTAGCTTCATGTCCTCCATATGGCAGTTTTGATAGTATCATATAGACTCCAACATGCTTGAATAGCTCTTATTCTCTGCCTTTGTTGCCTGTAGTTCCCACTCTGTGGCTGTCATTTTGTTGTTGTTGTTGTTGTTTGTTTTTTGTTTTCTTTGTTTTGCTTTGGAAAAAATGTTTCATGTCCATGCTGTCTCAAAATGCCTGGGATCTTCATTGCCATTTAAGCTTCACTTCTCCAGCTTTACAAATAGCCTACTCAAAGGCTATCCCTATTGCCTCCCCTCTCAGATTCTCTAAAACTTTGGCACAAATCTCCATGACCCATTGCTCTTGAATGCTACATATCTGCCAAACCTGCACCATGGAGACGATGGCCAATTCTGCTGTTAGCCTGTTTCCCTTTCCTGGATAACAAACAGCTCAATATTCTCTGTGTTCTTAACTAGCAAATCGTGGAAGCTCTTTCTTAGGTGGCCCTTTATTTAAACATGGCTCCCTCAAGCTCTCTTCCTTCTGACATTTCTTTTCTAAAAGAAAGTTTTTCAAATAGTTTTCAGTTTTGCAAACTGGAGCTTTAGAAAGAGGGTTTTTGTTTTGTTTTATTTTGTTTTTTTGTCTCTGGGCCCCGTTTCCATTGTCACTATTCAAAACATTTGTTTTCCTTGGTTATTCTAACTGCTTTAGTAATCACAATTAAGCTGGGATCACCTGCTGTGTTGACAAATTTGGAGGCTTAATTTAATTGTGGCTCCTTCACAAAGATTTTGAATAACCAGGATTGTTTCCAGCATGTTATTCTGCTTTTGTTTCTTTTTTCTTTTCCTTTACTTTTCCCTCCTTTCTTCCCTCCTTTCTATCATTCCTTCCCTCATTCTTCCTTTTTCATTTCCTCAAACTGCACTGTATGTTCTTTAATGATAGACATAATGCTATATCATATCTTGGGTTTGCCACGATACAATGCACACCACTAAAACTAGAACACATTTAATAGAAACCTACAGAGCTGTAATCACTGTGTGGTTCAAGTTCAGGCAAGGGCCACATCTATTACAATTTGTGAAAGAAGAAGCCTGAAAATAAATAAAAGTCCACAGTAACACTTTAATGTCTTCTTAAAAAATCAGTCATCTCATGATAAAAATCCTGAGACAGATTTATATAGTTCAAGTCTCTAATGCTCTATATGAAAGAGAGTACCCATAGTCGTTTTTTTCATACACTGTGACTGAATATGGGCATAGGAATTAATAAGTTAATATCATAAGTTAATATCAAAAATGGATTTTATTTTTATGTACATGGGATCGATGTTTGTCTAAGTTCCTCTCAAGAATTATATGTCTTTGATATCCCACCTCAAAATATATAACCACACCATGGTGCGCATCATCTTTTCCTTTCCCTTTGCTTAGCTTAGGCAATGACCTATTCCTTCTGCTCTAGCTGAGCTCATCTATACCGAGGTTCTTTTGCCACTCAGCATTCCATGTACCACTAATAACAACCACAAATAAGGATTTGTATCTGGTCTTTATATAAAGTCCAACTCCAATGACCCAGCTTGTAAAAGCTTTTGGAATGCAACCACATAACTTCAGAGTCTTCTATATAAATCTAGTCTCACAACAACCTTTGCTCTGATCAAACTTGTTTACTCGCTTGACCTAAGCCAAATAGGTCAGTAGGTGTTCCCTTTGATAACTCTTTACACTTTAGTTTACAATAAAGTATAAAATGTGATAATGAGAGTTATCACAAAGATTAAGTTAATAGTCACTGCCACTCACACATGTATTCTCTTAGTTAACTCAGTTGAGAAGCTTATAATAAATCCTACCTTTCCATTTAACAAAAGACAAAACTGAAACAGTTCATACATGGTCACAGGGTTTTATATGTCAGAAGTCAGGACATATGACAAAGAAGACTGATTTCAGATGCCATTTCAAAAGATATATGAACATCATCCTTTACCATCTCCTAGTCTACTGTATGTCTTGTATTGCAAAAGTATATTGCATTTGGCCTTGCTGCAGAATCATTCTAGAAATTTTAAAAAGGCAGCCAGAAAAAAAACTGTGATATGAAACAAATAAAAGAGATCTATCAACAAGATATTTAATAAGAGTGGCTAGTAAGTTCTATTCAGATCAGATCTAGAAGAAATTAAGCCTGTCCAGGAGGACTTGAATAATCTTGCCCTAAAGAGCCTTACCTAGATGACCACTTGGACAAAGAAATCCATGCAAACTGGATAAAAGTGGAGAATAAATAAAAGGAAGGCCACACAGAGAAGGGAGTGTGTTCAGAAGTATGGAGGTGAGAGACAAGATGGCTTTAATGGCTGCTTTATTATGTTGAGGCAAAGAATTGGAATGACATAGAAACAGGTGAGCTAGGCTCTGCTAGGAAGCCAACAAACAGTGTCATGCAAAGAAGATATCATTTTTAAGGCACTCACTGTGACAAACTATTGGTTCATTTTCAAAGGGAGGTAAACACTTGATCTGATATATTTCTTTTTGAATGCCACCAGGGTCAAAGAAAAATTACTTTGGCAACAAGGAAATAGCAAGCTGCCATGAGAATACAGAGCCAAAGCAGACAGTTCAAAGGCCTCGGTATCAATCCACAGAGCACACAAATAACCTTCCATTTATCATGTTTACTTACAGTGCATTTCTGAGCCCTGACGGACTGTGCTATAAACATTTTCTACATGCTTACTAGTAGATAATTTATCTTTCAGTTTATCAAGTGTAAAAATATGAGGTTAATATGGAGAATAATCATCTCTTTATTGTTATTGACTTTGATATGGTTTCTGCTACTGTTTCTGGTTTTCCATACTCTAAATTCTCATGGTCCCTGCATACTTTAGTCCCCTCTCTCAATTGTTTCTGTATCGTTTTTATGTTTCATTTTTCCAACCTTCTTTCTGTTGTTCTCTGGAAGATACTGAAAACAAGTAAAGTAGCCTTTGCTTAAAGCTCTGGCTTAAAGCTCTGTCTGAGGTACTTCTGCTGACGATTTTCCTACACAGCCCTTATATTTAGATACTTCTTTGCTTTTCTTTTCATTTTTCTTTTTTTTTTTTTACAATATTACAATGAGTAATATTGTTACTGTGGTTCTCTTTGGAACCTGAAACTCAAGGGGATTGATGATAGTAGGTGACTAAGCTACTTTCTATGTCATTAATACCTATGTTGGGGAAAATCAGAAAGCTTTTCCAGAATTGCAAAGTTTTAAGTAATTCCAACATTGATTGTTTCCCTAAGGAACCAACTGCCACTGAAAAATGCTGCCCAGCAACATAGAGTACATATGTTGAGGATTTCTTTTTTGCACTACTTAAGTCTAAGACATCTTTATAATACCTACTCTCTATTAGTGTAATACATAGTTTTTATGTAGCTAGGATTTCTCTCATTTGGAAAATGTCCTCAGAATGCAACAAACACATACAGTAAGGTACTTTGTGGGCTCCTGAGGGCCTCCAAGGACTCCAGTAACTCATTCCGAAAAGCATTGATGGTAAAGCTGACAGAAATGAGCAACACACACTAACCAAATAATCTTTTCTTCTGAGAAAGTCATAAAAATGCCTTTGAGACACTAGGATGTTCTAACGCATCAATAAGGTTTGTACTCATAACTCTTGATGTAGGAAATGCATGTCACATGGCTATCTGTATTTTATAAGAAAAAGTAAACTAAGAGTAGAAGCATGAGCTAAGTGACCACGAGGTGGCAGTCTGTTCATGCATAATTCCTGGGTAACATTCCCTGAATTACCTGAGTCTGGTTTTTAAGAATGGAAAACACTGAGCAGAGTAGGAATTAAATAACTACAGATGGAAGAAAAGTAATTTAATTCTTTTTAAATTTGTTTATTTTCACTTTAAAACAATTTTGGTGTGTGTGTTCTGTTTGTGTACATGTATATGTGTTTATATGATGTGTACACTCTATGTGTGTGAGATGTGTATGTGTTGATGTGTGTGCATACGGTATGTGTATGTGTATGTGTTGTTGTTTCATTTGTTTGTTTGTTTTTCCCTCCAAAAGAAGTACAATGCACAACTCATTTACAGATCCTATAGGTCTGTCTGGGCTGACTGAGCCTGGGAGATCTCAGACGACATGGGAATCAAGATTGCAGTCAAGAAGGAAATTGGAACAAGCTGTTTGCTGATCATTGTTGCCACTTGGGGTCCTACTGCCCTTCATCAAAAACTTCTCTCTAATATGTTTATTCTCCTTATGGTTTTCAGTAACTGAAATATTTCCTCAACATTTACTAGTTTTGTAGCTCATTTTAATTGTCCTATTTAGCATACCTTTCAATGACCTTGGTATATACTTTAAATTATTCACTAAAAATTTATCAAAGATAAATTAACTACATTCAATAAATGAAGCTGAAATAGTCAGATGGTTGTTTTGTTTGTTTTGTTTTCTTAAAAAATAACATGGAATCTTAGTTTTAATGTATACTAAATGAGGACAACTTTTAAAATATAGCAAATCAGAGGAACAACATAGAGCAACCCAGTTACATTGCCCACACAGCAGTTTCATTCTTTATAAAATGCCAGGGATATAAGAGAATTATTTTGTAAGTTGGGATTTTTCACATAAAAACTTAACAGTGTATTGTATACATTTTCTATGTAAGATATACGACACAGATGTGAGCAATTTTACAGTATTCAGTTGTATCCATATGTCATGACAGTTTAATCAAGTATCCAAACAACTATGATTCTTACCATACACTAATAAAATAGTTAAAGAGAGGAGTGGAAAGAAAACAATAGGGGATGCAGTTCAGAAGAAGAAGAAGGACCAAGAGACAAAGGAGGAACAATGTGAATGGTGCTGGATGAAGACAGAGGAGAAGGAGGAGACCCAAGTGTTTTTCACCGTCAAGCAGAGTACTCCTTTCCATTTGCATTAACTACTTTCAGATTATCAAACTTTATATGTATGTTGCTCTTCATCTTAAAGACCAGTACATTTTCACCACTGGTGAAGTAAAGAAGTAAAAAGAACAGATAGCAATATTGAAATTATTCTCTGGTCTTAGTTACAGAGAAGAATGTATACTTAATGTTTAGAATTAGCCGGAATCTACAGGGAAGTTAAACAACAGCAAAACCAGATTTATAATTCTGGTTCCCACTGTGATCTTGAGAAGAAATTGTACAGAATGATGCTTGTGAAATGTGATCTTATCCAAGGTTATAAAATATACAGTTTTTTTGTTTGTTGGTTGTTGCTGTTGTTGTTTTTGTTTTTTGTTTTTTTGTTTTTGGTTTTTTGAGACAGGGTTTCCCTGTGTAGTTTTGGAGCCTATCCTGGCTCTCCCTCTGGAAATCAGGCTGGCCTTGAACTCGCAGAGATCCGCCTGCTTCTGTGTCCCAAGTGCTGGGATTAAAGGCATGCGCCACCAACGCCCGGCAGACATCAACATAATAAAAGCAATATACAGCAAGCCAACAGCCAAAATCAAATTAAATCGAGAGAAATTCAATGCAATTCCTCTAAAATCAGGAACAAGACAAGGCTGTCCACTCTCTCTGTACCTCTTTAATATTGTCCTTGAAGTCCTAGCTAGAGCAAAAAGACAACAAAAGGAGATCAAAGGAATACAAATCTGAAAGGAAGAAGTCAAACTCTCACTAGTTGCAGATGATATGATAGTCTACATAAGTGACCAAAAAACTCTACCAGGGAACTCCTAGAGCTGATAAACACCTCCAGCAAAGTGGTAGGATACAAGATTAACTCAAAAAAATCTGTAGCCCTACTATATACAGATGACACATTAGTGGAGAAAGAAGTCAGAGAACATCACCCTTTACAGTTGCCACAAACAACATAAGATAACTTGGGGTAACACTAACCAAAAAAGTGAAGGACCTGTACCATAAGAATTTTGAGTCTCTAAAGAAAGAAATTAAAGAAAATACCAGAAAATGGAAAGATCTTCCATGCTCTTGGATAGGCAGGATCAACACAGTAAAATTGGCAATCTTGCCAAAAGCAATCTACAGATTCAATGCAATCCCCATCAAAATCCCAACACAATTCTTCACTGACCTCGAAAGAACAATTCTCAACTTTATATGGAGAAACAAAAGACCCAGGAGACCAAAACAACCCTGTACAATAGAGGAACTTCTGGAGGCATCACCATCCCTGACTTCAAGCTCTATTACCTAGCTATAGTCCTGAAAACAGCTTGGTATTGGCACAAAAATAGACAGGTAGACCAATGGAATAGAGTTGAAAACCCTGATATTAACCCACACACCTATGAACACCTGATTTTTGACAAACAATCCAAATTAATACGAAGGAACAAAGAGAACATCTTCAACAAATGGTGCTGGCAAACTGGATGCAAACATGTAGAGACTGCAGATAGACCCAAGCCTATTGCCTTGCACAAAACTTAAGTCAAAATGGATCAAAGACATCAACATAAACCCAGCCACACTGAACCTATTAGAAGATAAAGTGGGAAATACCCTTGAATTAATTGGTACAGGAGACTGCTTCCTGGACATTACACCAGTAGCACAGACACTGAGATCAACAATTAATAAATGGGACCTCCTGAAACTGAGAAGCTTCTGTAAGGCAAAGGAGACAGTCAGCAAGACAAAATGGCAGCCCACAGACTGGGAAAAGATGTTCACCAACCCCACATCTGACAGAGGGCTGATTTCCAAAATATACAAAGAACTCAAGAAGCTAGTCTCCAAAACACCAAACAATCCAATTAAAAAGTGGGGTGCAGAACTAAATAGACAATTCTCGATAGATGAATCTAAAATGGCTAAAAGACACATAAGAAAATGTTCAACATCCTTAGCCATCAGGGAAATGCAAATCAAAACAACTCTGAGATACCATCTTACTCCTGTCAGAATGGCTAAAATCAAAAACACCAATGACAATTTATGCTGGAGAGGATGTGGAGAAAGGGGAATACTCCACCACTGCTGGTGGGAATGCCAACTTATACAGCCACTTTGGAAATCAGTATGGAGATTCCTCAGGAAAATGGGAATCAGTCTACTACAAGATCCAGCAATTCCACTCTTAGACATATGCCCCAAAGAAGCAAATTCATACAATAAAGACATCTGTTCAACGATGTTCATATCAGCTTTATTTATCATAGCCAGAACCTGGAAGCAACCTAGATGTTCCTCAACTGAAGAATGGATAGAGAAAATGTGGTACATTTCCACAATGGAGTACTACTCAGTGGGGAAAAAAAAAAAAAAAACAACAGACTCTTAAAACTCGAAGGAAAATGGATGGAATTAGAAGACACCATCCTGAGTGAGGTAACCCAATCACAAAAATACAAACATGGTATGTACTCACTCATAGGTGGATTTTAGACATATAATAAGGGATTTCCAGCCTACAATCCACACTGCCAGAGAAACTAGTAAATAAGGAGGGTCCTAAAATAGACAAACATTGTCCCCTGGAGAAGGGGAAAAGGGTCACCATCCCCTGAGCAAATTGAGAATATGGGAAGAGGGGAGAGGGAGTTCCAAGAATGAGAAGGGAAGAAAAGGAAGGATGCAGAGGTCATGAGGGAGCAGAAAGGTTGAGTCAGGTGTAGATTAGAAGAAAGGATATGTGATAGGTAAGGTTTTTAGTTGGGGGGGTGGTAGGAGAGGAAGGGAGGGAGAGGGGAACTTGGATTGTCATGTAATTCAATCTTGTTTGTAATTCAAATAAAAAAGAAAAAATATAACATACAAATGCATGCATTTTGTATTTAGTATGTGTAGACACAGTGATGTGTCAAGGTACACATTGAAATAGAACTGGCTGTAAGGTTAGCTATTTAAGAGTATGGTAAAAGAACAATTTGAGGTTTCACTGGATAATTTTAATGGCAGGCTTTTTATAGCAAGATATATATGTTTTAGGCAAATATGTATTTTATTATATAGCCCATAATGGGTTTGAACTCTACAATACCGCAGACTTGGCCTCCCAAGATTAGGATTGCACCATATGTTGTTCTTTAACAAATAAAATAAATAGATAAAATGGCAAAAATGCCAGCTATCTGAATGCAGATGGCTTATGAATAAGTGAAGGAGATGATTTTCCTATAGTGTTTGACTCCATGTTGACAGGAGTCATGCCTCTGGTCTCCACCGACGCCTTCTCCAGCCGCTTCAGCTGGTCTTAAGGTCTTGCTTCATTAGACACCATGTAACTCCCATGTGATACTGTGGGCTTTAGGACACCATTGTGGGAAATCATTTTGTGAGGCTCGCATTCAGACCGCTTTAACTTCAAACACTGCAGATGTCTGCCTGGTGCTTCATAGGGGAATGGAGTGGATCATTGGACTTGAGTCGTTAAAATGAAAGGAGTGGGAATTTTTACATAAGAAGACTTTAAAATGAAGTCCTCTTGTCTGTAACACAATGGGATGATAAATAAAACTAAAGAAATATTAAATTCCCCAAAGAAACCTATTTCATAAATAAAAGTGAGTGAAGTAGGACTGACCCCACTGTAACATTCCTTCAAATATCAATTCTCAGGCTCCTCAGAGATTTCAAAGATGATAATAAAGTTGTGGAAGCACTGAGAATGTTTCTTAATAGTAACTGTATTTTCCCATAATGAAGTGAAGTTAAAGTTAGCTACACTCAAGAGATTGCTCTGTCTGCAATCATCTCAGCTACTTAGATTCTTGTGAAATCCTGATGGAGAAACTCATGTTTTAATAACAGTGAGGAAAAAATTTAAAAATTGCTTACAAAATGGAAGTTTTGCTTTATCTTTTAAGATTAAATTTTAAGTTATCATAAAAAATACAATGAGTTTCATTATGGCATTTTTATACATACTTTGTTTTAGTTTGACTTCTTCCCACCTCTCTCTTCTGTCCCCATTGTCCCATCTTCCTAGTCCCTTTTTCCTCCACCAAAGCCCATTTTATGCTTTGTTGTCCTACATACCTTGTTACCCTCTCTCTCCACTTAAGATATATTTCCCTTTCATTGTAGCCTCTACTGGTTTCATCACACACACACACACACACACACACACACACACACACACACACACACTGTTGTATTTAATTTTAAACCTAGGTTCCACATATACAAGAGAACACTAAGTACTTTCATTTTGTGCCTGGCTTTCTTCTCTTGACACAATGATTTCCAGCTCCATTCATTTTCTGCTGATGCCATGATTTCATTTTTAATGGGTAACATAAATTCCAATATATATGGTAAAAGAATGATTTCAGTTTTTGCTGGATAGTTTTTGCTGTCAATGATTTTATAGTAAGGTATACACGTACTTGCTTGTTTGTTTGAGACAAGAGTTTATTGTGTAACCTATACTGTCTATGAATATGAAATCTGTTTTGTCTCCTCTACTGGGAATAATATTCTTTCTTAAAATCAGGCAGAATCTTTATCCAGAATCTTGTAAGTATCTGTAGTCAGGATGATTTCCTAACACTATCCACCAGAGACCAGATTTCCAATCTAGTCAAATGGAATGAAGCACATTCGGAAAGTTGGCAGTACTAAAAGTGACTGACAGAAGACTTTTAAGATGACCATGAGGACTCACCTTAGTGATTAATATTTTTAATGACTCATATTTTTGAAGCTCTAAAATAAGAAGACCGCCCCGTTTCTTCTCACATAGCCTCCACATTTCTTTAGAAGAATGTTTAAGGGTTAATTCAATAATGCACTGATGTTAGAGAAATGGAATTATTTTACAGACTGTTAAACCACTGGAGAAACTCAAGCAGTAAGTTCATTACAGATATCAAGTGATGTGTAAGTCAGGTTTGTATGGTATGGTACAGCGCAATGCAAACAACTATGGTGGTACACAGACAGAAGAGACAAGGGGCCTTATAACCTAAAGAAAATGTGGGCTTGTCCTTGGAGACTTAGTGAAAAACCTAAAATGGAAACAAAGAAGAATCCAACTGAGGGAGGAGTGTGTGAGTAAGGGCATGGGAACAGGAAATGTCCACAGTAAAGACAAAAGATGGAAACATGGTGTTACAGTAGACATGAAGGTGAGCTTAATGGGAATAAAATATGTAAAAATTTCAAGGCTGGAAAAATAAAGTTCTCTGAGTCCTACACTACAGATCCTCCACACATACATACACACCCAGTGAGGTGTTGCTAAGCAGTTTTAAGCAGGAAATACTTTCTGTTTTGTTTTAGAGTGTTTTACCTGGTTACAATAAGTGAAATTGGAGGCCAAGAAACCCATTTTGAAAATAATTCCAGTGGCATATGTTGAAAACCTGAGATCGTGTGTTACTGCAGGAAAAAGAGTATGATTTGGTCACAAAGCATCTGTACTTCACAAAGGTAGGCATAGAGGTTTTCTCTGCAGTCAGTTTCATTCCTGTCAATGTCAATGAAGAAGTTCTAAAGTATTTTGTTTCTAGTCCAACAAGAACTTTGTGGAAACATATTTGAAGACACATTTGTTTTGTGTGTTGGGGGGATATCAATCATGCCCTGAACATGCAAAAGAAAAAACCTGGCAAAATCAAGGCCCAGTGCTCTTGTGTCCAATGCTACTGTATCTTTATTGAACCTTCAATACAGTGAAAGAAGGGGGTTTAAATGTCACTGCTGCTAAGCTGGCAAATTTGCATAGCTCTTTGCAGGAAAGTTTCCCAAGTTTACCATGGGAACCTAATTTTGAATTAATGTTTAAATTTAATATAGATGGTTTCATTGTAAAATACTCCCCAGAGGCTTCTGTGCTTGAAATCTATGTCCTCAGCTGGGGACAGGCCTTGAGTTGGAGCCTAGATACTGGAAGTGGGTCACCTGTGTGAGACTTAAATTTTTACAGCCTTGCCCCATTTCTTGTCTATTTTATGCTCCCCAACTGCCCCATGTTCCTGCAGCCATGCCATCTTGACCATGAAGAGCTACGTTCTCTCAAACTATAAGCCTTAATAGTTCCTTTCTAATGTAAGTTGCTTCTCATCAGGCATGTGCTTATAGCAATGAGATAAACTACTATAACACAGTAATACATCATGTAATTTAATTGGAAGCAACCTTTTAGATCCAGGGAAAGATCCTTCCTAATAAATGTTTCTGTAATTCCTTACTTGTTTCCCAGTTTTGTAAGGTATATTACATGCTATTCTGCCTTCTGACTTATTTTATAAATGGAGGGTCAAATGGCTGCCCTTTGAACACTGATCTTGTTGGTAGGATTTTTCTGGCAAGTATTTATACCAAGAAAAAAGTGGATGTCTTTGATGCTACTACTTACTGAGGTAATTTTTCAAGATTCTTTCACATGCCACCTAGACATATTGCCACATTCTTTAAAATCCTTTCAAGTACCCATGGCAAGGGGGAAAGTGAAGAATAATAAAAGATCAGGCAGAGACAAGAAGCAAAAAGCCCATAAAATCCAAGACAATGGATAGAAACAATGCCAAGTTGATTTTTCTAGGGAGAACATATATTTCCTGGTGATTTGTCTGTACTCTGGACAGAAGCTATGGCTAGATCACATCCTTCTGTTCACTCTTTCTAGCTTTTCTTCCCCTTTATTTATGCTTTCTTTTTAAATGTCATATGCACAGGTTCTGAAGAATTTCCAGTACCAGACTTTTGTTGGCAGTTAATGTAGAGGGAGAATATCACAAGAAGCCCGAGTTTCTTTGCCTATGGACCTCACACTGAAGATGATATAAACTGGTGTTTGCAGTGGTGGACATTGCTCTGCTCTGCAGAGTAGATATGACACAAGCAGATATACACAGCATGAGCAAAACACATTTATCCTCAGAGCTTATGTAATCCATAAATACAGCTCTGGATTCTCCTGTCTGGTTCTGTAGTATATAACCTAATCTTTTTTTTTTAATTTTTCTACCAAATATGTATACAGTGCACTCCAAAACACCTCCTATGACAGTAACAAATATTGGACTTCCTTGATTTTAGCAAAGAGCTTTCTCATCATGAACTGAAATTGGTCTTCCTGTAGATGATGCCATTTCCCTCATTCTCTTCTTTGTTACATAAAACAAGAAAGATGCCTTTGACCCCTAGTGGGGTTTTCTAGCATTGGAGAGATACTCCTTCAAATTCTGCTTTCCATAGGAAAAAAAAATTTCCTTGTTCTAAAATTCTTATAACATGGATCTAGCTACAACTGACATGTCCACAGTTCTATTGCTTACACCCCACAAAACTATACACAATTCTTTTTAAAAATATTGTATGGTTATTAAAGAAAAATTAGAATACACACAAGCAAAAAGTATTGTCTTGGATTATACATGCAGAATTTCGATGCAAAACTAGTCACTTTCCTATTTTACAGTATGGTCTGCAAAATTATTTATATTCATACAAACACAGCTAAAGTTCAGCAGGATATTTACATCAAGCTAGGCTTGAAACAACATCTGAAAGCGTACACCAAAAATCACCATGGAGAAATGATTTTTCTTGAAGTTCCCCTTGACTAGAGCTCAGGGAACACATCATGTCTTGGTTTCTACTGTTGTATCTGAGCTCCCCTACCTTCTTTCTCTCCTTGTTGTTCATTTAAAAACCAAGGGGGAGATCAAGGGCTGTAGTTGGGCTGTACTTATCTTGTTTACCTTGTGGGAAGCCTACTTTTGCTTTAGAAGACATTTGCATGTGAAAAAGAGTGTGTACACAAACACACACACACACACACACACACACACACACACACACACAATATTTCAATGTTATGAACATTTTTTACTTACAAGCTAAACATGCCATCCTCTGGAAGTCTTTGTTCTTTAGGAAAGATTCAAAGCAGATCCTCAGTTACAATCCCAGGCTATCCTTCAGTAATCTTTTTGACACACAGACCAGGCTATCCCTCAGTATTCTTTGATAAACAGAACACTTCATGAATATGGGTTGAGGAAATTCAGAGAGCAATCAGACCCAACCACCACTATCACCACTCCACCCCCACACCCCCACATCCTCACACCCCCACTGTGAAGAATGGAATAGTTAACTCCAACACCACTATTTTCAATTGACTGTCTTTGATGGGCTAAGGTCTTCCCAGATGTGGTATGACAGGTTGGAAGTACATCAAGAGATCCAAAATAGGGCTAGCTAGGACTGTAACCAACATCCAGGTTTTAAGAAGAGTTTTAAGAAGGGAAGGAAAAAATATCTTTTGTATACTTCCTCATTGACTAACATGGTCTAGTGAAAATATACCTTGGAATTAATGACTCACGATGTGAATATATTCTTGGAAAGTTTTAATCCTCAAAGGAATTAATCTGTTTGCATCAGGGATTACAGTGCAGTAAGAATTTTGGCAAATCTTTTTGGCTGACAGGAATGAAGTCTGATGGGCAGCTATCCCAGAGAGCTCTGCTATGCAGCTCCCCAAAGACCCAGGCTTCTTTCATCTTGTGACTTCATATGTTTAATGCATAATATCCCTGTTTGTAACAGAAGGGAAACAAATACCACAAACAATTATTCACGTTTATTACAGCCATGCCTGAACTGGCATATGTTAATTTTCCCCTTACATGCATTGATCTCAAACTAACTTAAAGATGTTTGAAAACATGGTTGCCTTGTGTGCTTAGAGGAAGAAAATGATGACTTAATACCTATTCAGTCTTAGCCAAGCACCCTTTACAATGTGTGAGTATAGGGAAATGTTGACAGATGACCTATGGAATGTATAACCTTCTAGCAGAACAAGTGTACTCACCTTAGTCACAAATAACATGCATGGCTCAAACTCCTGGCCTTCATTACTGATTTACTTTGGAGTGATGGAGGGGCAGTATGCTAAACCTAGCTTAGAAAGCATTCTATCAGTATAAATCTTCCTTTGCTTTCTGGCTGGAACCTAAGTGTAACTGTACCTTTCAGAACTGGATAAACTAAAGAACAGTGGAAATTTGAGAGCCATGTAAGAGTAAATCATATTTTAAAATAATCTACTACACACAAGAAATGTCTACAACCTACATCTATCTGGTAAAAATTAAAACTAAGTGAAAAGGTATCCCCTTGCATTCATTTATTTAAATATATGCATATACCCAAGCATTGATTCTGTTTAGTTGAGTTACAGTTTTAAACTTAGAGTTTTAAAAATAAAATTAGTCATGTGTCAGTGGCCCACACAGTTAATCCCAGAACTCAGGAGGCAGAGCCAGGAGGATCTACGTGAGTACAAGGCCAGCCCAGTCTACAGAGTGAGTGGGTTCCATCCAGGACAGGCTCCAAAGGTACACAGACAAACACTTGAAAAAAAAAAACAATAAATAAATAAAATCTAATTGAGCAAAAAAGGGTCACTCATTCACTGTGGAGATATCTGTTCATGAAGATTATATAGGTTTTGTCATCTAGATAACTAGATTTAGCTTATTGATACCTTGGTTTAGTCTTGGATTATTCAGGTAATTACAAAAAAGTTAATTTTGTTTCATATAATTTGTAGTATCTTATTCAACAAATTTGATTATGTCTCACCAAGAATATTCCAATGCATAAAATCTTATAATTACACCAGGGAAAAATACCTATCCCACATGAAGGGATGCACTCTTGGCCTGTACACATGGGAAGGCACCACCCTACTCTGCCTGGGGACTGGAGGATGGATGGGGTGGGGGGCTGGTGGAGGTTTGGGGGGAAGGGAGAAGGGATTGACATGTGAAGCAGGCTTGTTCCTAATTTGAACTAATTAAAAAATAAATAATTTTTTTTAAAAAATCTTATAATTAGTAAGTAAATATAGAGTTGGATTCCAATAGAACTTTTTCATTTAACATGAAGGACTCCAAGGGATAAATGGACCCCAGGAATGGGAAGTGGCATGAACTCCTGAGCTAATTGGGAGCCCGAGGGTAGGGGAGAGGGAGCTGCCACAATAAGAGCAGGAGACCAGGAGTAGAGGAGAGGAAATGGAGGAGCAGAAATATTGAGTTGGGGAAGAATAGAGGAGAGAGAACAGAATGAGAGATACCATATTAGAGGGAGCCACTATAGGTCTGAGAAGAGATCTGGAACTAGGGCGATCTCCAGAGACCTATGAGGATGACACTATCTGACAACCCAGGCAATGGAGGAGTGGATAACCTAAAAGCCCTTCCCCTAAAATGAGATTGATGACTACTCTTTATGCCATCCTAGAGCCCTCATCCAGTGGCTGATGGGAGCAGAGACAGACATCCACAGATATACACTGAGCTGAAATCTGAAATTTAGTTGAAGAGAGGGAGGAATGAAGATGGAAGAGGTCTGTACCAGGTTGGAGAAACCCACAGAAACAGTTGGCCTCAACAAGGGAGAGCACATCGACCCTAGATGCTGTCTGGGAGGCCAGTTCAAGACTGATCCAGACCCCTGAACATGGATGTCAAGGAGGCCTCTGCACTCCAGGGAGCCTCTGGTAGCAGATTAGTATTTTTCCCTGGTGTAAGAAGGGACTTTGAGAGCCCATCCCACATGAAGGGATGCACTCTGGCCCTGGACATATGGGGAAGGGCCCAGGCCCAACACAGGAAGATTTGGTGGACTTTGCAGAGCTCTGTTGAGGGTCCTACCCTGCTGGGGAGTGGTGGGTGGGTGGGGTGGGGGGTAGGTTGGGGGTGGGAGAGAGAGATGGGGTGAGGGGAGGGAGAGGGAGAAGGGACTTACATGTGAAAGAAGCTTGTTCCCTAACTTGAACTAATAAAAAAATAATTTAAAAAATGTAGCTATTGAACCACATTGCTTAGTTTTTCATGTTATATTTGTTCTATTCTGATTCTGCTATAATTTGCCCACAAACATTATGAAATGCATCCCAAGATTGTAAGCAATCTCTGATAGATGTATTTGTACCTATACAGAACATATTTTTCTGTTTTGTAATTATGAGGCATTTTATGAACTTATATAGGCAAATATCTCATGAGAAATTTCAAATTATTGTCAGTCACACTCACTATACTGTGAGACTCAGGAAAATACAAAATTGAACTATCTTTAATAAACCAAAAAGTCCATTTTATCTAAGATACTTCCTGAAACATATTTTGTATTTTGTAACTGGGGGGTGGATACATGAATAGAGAAATACATGGCTGCATGGTTTGTCTACTGAATCAGCTTCCACTTCCCCCAGCTACCACTATCCTGCCATTGCTAGGATATACCATATGCTCTGGTCCTCTTTTCAGTCATCTATTCCTTTCAAATTTCTCTGCTTTCTAGATTGTTCTGATTAATATTTGTTTTTCTGTAATTGGTCAGAAAGGCTATAAATTACCATCACGGTAATGACTCTTGCCATATAAACAATGTGTATCATTAATTCAATAGCACACATTATCCCAAACAGGTTTTTCACCATTTACTATTATAAAGGGAGCTGATAGTGAGAAAAGAATTTCCATTCTCTCTTTTTAAGTTGTTTCTGTTACCTACCTGCTGTGCTTAGGTAGGTAAGTTTGGCCTTAGATTTTTCTTTCTGAACATCTATTGAAAATAAAGATAGTCTGGATAGATATCCAAGATACTTAGGACAGAAAACAGCAATATAATTAGGCAAAAGTGAAGGTTCAGCATAATGAGAGCAGTAAATCTTTACAGAGAAACAGAAGAAAAGAAGGAAACTGTTACTGAACACAGAGTAGGGGACAGGCTTTATAGTTGAAAATTTTCACACAGTAACTTATTGAATACTCGCAACCACTAGTGTATTTTCCCTTTTCTATCCAATAAAACCATTACAGAGGTTGAGCTCCTCAACTGACCTCCTTTGAGGTGGTGACACAGTGAGGAAAGAATTCAAACTCAGTCCCTTGGACACCAGGGCTCATATCACAGTATGCTGTCACTCAATGAAGAGACAACAAAAGAAAACAGATTAAAGTCAAGAAACTTGGGGAAATGACATCAAACTAAGAGAGTATTCTCTAAGCTGGCTATACTTTGAGTGTCAACCTGGAACATACCCGTGGAGAGCAAAACTAAGAAACAGCAACAGGTAAATGATGGAAAAGGTGAGGAACTGTGGGTACTGGCATTTGTCTGTGTCTTTGGGTAGGGTGGTTTTTGTAGAGACATTATACAGATATAATGTTTTGAAGATGTATGACCTACATCTGTCTGTAACTGCAGAACTTCTTTGTTCTTCCTTATTCAGGTTCAGTTGGGCTGATGACTTGTAAGAGTCCAGACTAATTCTGTTGTTGTGAATCTTGAACTTCATTTATTATTATACTTGGAAACTTAGTGAAACTCTGACTTTTCAACTACATAATAATAGATAGATAGTAGGTAAATAAACAGAGATATTTTCTAGGGTACTTGAAACTCAGAAAACATTTGTACACATTTTTGGTTCATCTCCATGATGTCTATAAAGTGGTATTTTATTGAACTTGATTTTTTAAAAATCTATGAATCATATGTCAGACAGCATTCAAAATCCTTTCCCTATATTCACCTATTTGGATTCACAATATCTCTGTGTTATAGATAGCATCACTGGTCTCCCAGTTTTTAAGAAGAATAAAGTGAGAAATAATGGCAATAACCTCCTTTAATGCAATGCTGGCAACTGAGTCCATATGTGAACCCAGACATTCTAGAGCCATGCTCCTAATCAGGGTCAATAGGGTGACATCTGTAGACTGTTGGGAGTTCTTCAGATCCCAAAGGTCAATGCTGTTTTCTAAATAACACTATAGCATTTTTACGTGTCTTTTAACATGATATTTGTACGAACGATAAAAATTTACAGAAGGCAAATGGCTGGCTCAAGTGGCACATACCATATCTTCTGAAACCTACTAAAAAAGACCATAATGTCCTTAAACAAACATTACCACATCTTATTACATTAAATCGCAACCTCAACTCCTCAGTCTGTATTATTTTAGTGTTCTGAATATGATGAAGTGAATATATACAAAACATTCATTCTGTATAAAGTTCGTCCTTGTTTTAAAGAAGGAAAAGCAGGGATGTGTTATATGATGTGGGAGACAAGACAACAACTTTTCTAATGGAGCAATAGTTATAATTGGGGTGGTAGCCTAAACTTCAGAGGTTCAGTTCATTATTATCATGGTGGAACAACAATGGGATGTAGACATTGTGCCATGCTGAGCAAAGCTTGGGCAAAAGAGACCTCAAAGCCTGCCTCCACAGTGACACACTTCTTCCAACAAGACCACACCTACTTTAACAAGGTCCTGCCTAACAGTGCCACATCCTTTGGGCGGAGTTCATTATTTTTCAAACCACCACAAAAGGCCAGACCCAGACAGAAGATTACCCGTTTTCAATCATATGGAACCTGGAATAAAAGAATAATGCAAAATGTGTCAAGGGGTTATTTAGAATGTAGAAGGAGAAAGGGAAAGGAAGGAATACTGGTAAAAAAGAGTAATTCAAGGTGAGTGTTATCAAAGAACATCACATATACATAAAGAAATATCATAATTGAATGCTTTTCTTCAAACAACTGATATATGCTTTTTTAAACAGGATGAATTATCAGTAGTGCTCCAAGCTAAGGAAACAGTGACTCTAAATAAGGTATAGCAGAACAGAAGTTCTGGAGCAATGTAGCTTGCTTGGACTGGATTATCCAACTGTGTCATTCCAAAGCCATGCTTCACTCTTCCCATAAACCACAACTGGTTTCTCTTAGGTCAGTCATGCTTAGCCCTTGGAACCACCCATTTGGAAAATGGAGTGGGGGTTGCTTTGATTCTTCCTGACCAAGGGCTCTATGTTCATCTAGGTGGCAGGTTCCTTAGGAGTTAACAGTCTTCGAGCCAGGAAACTGCTATTTTGAGTAATAGTAAGGTAAGGGGTGGAATAATATTTCACAGGAAGAAGACTTAAATGGGACCTATAAATTATGTAGCTATTTTTCTATACTGTGGCCCTCATCTGGAATTTTTCAAAATAAATTATTTAGGCCAATTTTACTGTGGTTGTGAATATTACACACTGCACTGTGGTCTCTAAAGTATGTGCCTGTTGCTGAGATGGCATTTTTGAAAAACTGTTATGAGCAAGTAATGACAGTGGTAGTTCCCAGGGAAAATGGGCTCTCATTCCCCACTCCCCCAGAGGCTTGTGTGGGGCTCCACAATGGATCGCTAACCACCAGATGTGTAGAGGAAAAGGAAACATTCCACATTATTTCATCCAATGATGGAATTTCCTTATTTTTCCAAAAGTCAAAAAGTAATATATCATCTCCATTCTGGAGAGAGCTTCTGCAAAGGGGTAACTGCAACAAACTCAGAGCACAGAGAATGAGTCAGGATCACAGAACAGGCTTCCACGCAGAAGATAGACCACAAAAGTCAAGCTATCCACAGGGTCAGCATGACACAAACAACTGGGGAACTAGGGAATTTCAGCAGCCTGCAATTTGAGTCATAAATCACCTCTCTGATTTACAGCTTACACTCAAAGGAGCATGGACTTATGGCTGGATGATGTGGACAGTGGTCCACAGGACTTTCCCATCTGCATGAGCAATGTGAGAATTTATCTCCAGTTTCCTTGCATGACTTTTTTCCTCATAAAAAGATATTTATTATCAGAGTTCCTATTACTTTCTCCATGTCACTAATTCAAAGCTTTAGTTCTATTCCTGCCTTTTTGGAAGTTATTATCTTTCATATATCTTATTGTATAGCTACATATTCAAAAATCAAACCACATATCCACAATCAACTCCATGACATCTCACTCAGTGTTGACATTATCTCCCGTATTTCCATTTCTTCATCTGGCTGATTTTATTTTCCACTTTAGGGGCTCGAAATATGATTGTCCTGTCAGACCTGAAAATAACAACTTATAAATAACTAGTACACCTGTGAGGTAAACCTGAGCCCGTCATACCAAGAATGTGTATGCTTAAATCACCACATTCTAAGAGGATATGGGAATTTCACCTGCACCCAGGTGGGCCTGGTTCTCAATCTCAGGGCAGAAAAGTTACAAAGTGACAGTACCCAGATAAGATGCCTTAAAATGAGAACACCTTAATGAAACACCCTTATGAGAAAATTCATGAGTTTCAACTAGCTAAACTCTCTGGAATAGACTGTGACATAATTTCTTACATAATTTCTTTCATTCAATGTGTTTTGGACCTCTCCACCTACCTTCTCCCAGTTCCCTCCTGTCCCCATCACCACCACCCATGAGTCTCCCCCCCTTTTTTTTAGTTCTGATTTTAATGTCCCACAGAGATTAATTGTGGTCCTGTTGGTCCTGTTGGAGCTGCTTAGTTTGGGACTAACTTTCAAAGACCCTGAAACTGGAGAATATATATATATATATATATAGATAGATAGATAGATAGATAGATAGATATAGATATAGATATAGATATAGATATAGATATATAGATATATAGATATATAGATATATAGATATATAGATATATATTACTGACTTTCTGTTGCTGTGATAAACAGCATCACCAAAAGCAACAAGGGGAGAAAAGAGTTTATTTCATCTTACAGCTGTAGTCCATAATCTAGGGAAATCAGGGCAACAATTCAAGGCAGGAACCTGGATGCAGAAACTCAAGGTCATAGAGGAGTTCTGCGTTCTGTCTTGGCCTCTACGGTTTGCTCAGATTCCTCTGTTATGCTACCCAGTGCTTCCCTTGGTCCAAGTATGGATACTGACAGTATGTGCAATTGCTCCTCCCTCTTCCAGATGCCTGCAGCCTGAGACTGAAGTCCCCTACAGAGATCCACTACTGAGATGAGTTACCTTCACCTCCTCCTTCATTTATGTACAACGTATGTGCTGAGTTTCCAGTACGCTGACTCATCTCCATTAGGGCACATGGCCCATCCCATACCAGCTTTCCTGTACTTGTGTTTGTGATTTTTCATATCTGTCACCCCAGTCAGGTCAATCCCAAAGTCATAGCAATGAGTTTGCTTCTCATAAACATTCTGATCATCTTACCCATTCTCAGTTTTAAGCAATCCTTTTGTTTCTTCACATTATTACAATTTCTTCTTACATTAATTTTATTGTTCATTGTCTGGTATAAGCTATAGATATTGCAGTGAAACCATCAATAGTAATAATAAGGAAATCAAATATTTTTAGCCAAAATCTAAAGTTCTAGCTAGATGGTTGAGCAGTTGAGAGTGATGGCTGCTCTGGAGGACCAGAATTCGTTTCCCAAGTATCCACACATTGGCTGCTTCACAACCATCCTGTCCTGATAAGTTTTGTGCCATCTTGACACAAGGTGGAGTTATCTTGGAGGAGATTATTATCTGAGGTAATGCCACCATCAGATTGCCAGCAGGCATGCCTGCTGAGCATTTTCTTGATTGATGATGGATGTGGAAGGGCCTAACCTATCACACAGACCTGTGTTTTTACTTATTTCACTCAAATTCCCTTAGACTGTTGTATTTAGCTCAGAGCCACATAAATTGTTTTTGTTTTGAGTCAGAAATAACAACTGTACAGATATCTGGGGCTGTCACAATAATTTAGCAGGTAAAAGCCCTTGCCACACATTTCTAACAACCTGTGTTTAGACCTCAGAACCCAAGGTGGAAGAAGAGAATTGACTCCTGAAAGTTGTTCTTTGACCGCCATCTATATCCTTTTGCATGGATACACACCTGCATGCATGCACACACTCAGAATAATCATTATATGGGAATTTGAAAAAGGAGAAAGTTGAACATATATGTTTTATATAACATATTAACTTTGTATGTTACTATGTAGATGCAATTTACAAATACTTTACTTCGGAAACATCATTTTGTAGTGAAAACACTTAAAATATTTTCTGTAAGCTATTTGTCTGAAGTTTTGAGCCCATGAATAAATAAATACCTTTTAAAATACAACAGTAGGAAGAAGCAAAATAATGTGTGAATCAGGGCTTTGCCAAAGTATTTCACACGATGTTTCTCTCAAATATACCTGCAGACTCTATAAATAATGAATATTCCCATATGTAGGAAAATTTTTGTATTTATTATTTATTTATTGGCATAAAGGTGACATCAAGTTTGTAAGATGCTATGCTCTGGAGAAGCTGGTGGGAAAGACTGAAAGAACAGTGTTATAATTATGTAAATCTTGGCAGAACTTCCTTTCAAGTTTCTCAGGCAATATTTTTTCTTGGACAGATGGTACCAAAACTAGAGTTATTTCTCTTCCTGGAGTCATTGCTCTCCTGCTCAATTGTTCCAATAAGGTCCTGCTTTTTACCTGTGTGCTTGGATGATATACTCTGTCCTCCATTGCATTGCAATGTCACTACAACCCGTGGCTGTAAGAAAGATACATACATACGTACAGATCCCTCAAAGAATTTTTGTGTATATTTCTATTTTAACCCATGTAAATATATTTCGATTCTCTCTCGTTTTTAATTTGGCACTTTTATCTTTAAATCTACTTATGTTGTTTTTTCTTTATACTTCAAACTTCATAATATCCTGTTACTGAAATCCATCCACTGAATTCTGCTCAATCACAGCAATTATGGGAGGGCCATCCAGAGGTTTCCCCAGTTCTCTGCTGCTGCAAACATTGATCTAATCAGTTCCTATCATGGACTTGTAGACAAAAATGTGGATTTCATTTCTAGATAGAAAGCAGATCCAGATAGCAAAATCCTAGATCTGATTATGAGTGGAAAGGGATAAATTGTAGCGTGGGATCTGTTATGAAGGGCACTTGGAGGATAGACTACAATATAAAATGAGCAACTTAACCAAAGAAAAAAATCACAGTTATTAAAAACTGGATATGAGGTGACTGTTCTAAGTGTAGAAAACAGAGTGTAGCACACAACTCTAGAAGAGAGAAAGGGAGGAGAGTGTAGAGATAGGTCACAGTTTTCAATAAGGAAGAAATGGGGTTTACCAAGTCTGGTCAACAGTGGCTGTTACATAGAAACTGCTTGAATCCTAGAGCATATGTGGGACATTTTCCTTAGAGGTTGAAGTACACCCATCGTGCAACAAATTATTGGAGCATGACTTCTAAAATGAGAAATTCTTTAGGGATTTCCCCAAAGCCCCCTGTTGTAGTTAGAGGCAATAAAGAACAAACTACACCACATTGAAGGTTTATTGGTAGGTGGAGGACTTCGGAGGGTGCCTCCGAAGGAGAAGTGATGGAGAAAGGAAGAGGGTAACGACTGAGCTGGCATTTAAAGGGGGTTTAGCGCATGTGCATGCGCATAGACTGTTAAGCAGTAACACAGCCTTAGGATCCTGGGCTGGCCAGGTGTCTGCCTGAATGCTGACAAAGCATGGGCACAGAGGGTGTTCTTAGTGGCTACAGCTGAGGGCCCTGGGGGCAGACTAGCATGATGCCTGAATGCTAATAAGCACATTTGTGTAGGAGTGCTTATGGTTGATGATGTCTCTGCCAGGTCCCCAAGGGCAGGCTAGCATAATGCCTGAATGCTAACACCCCTGTCATTAGTTGAGGGAATACCTGAAAGAAGTTTCTCTCCTTTTCATAATCTTGCCCCTATATCTACTTTTAAATGGTTAAAGTGCATCAATAATTAAAAGATGTGAGCTAGTTTGCCAAGAGTTTTACACTGGGTTATCAAACATTAGTGATGCTAAATTAAAAACTCCACCTCAGCAATATGGAGAAGTAAGCATATGATTAATGTAGACGTCAATTTAGTCACTCTAACTATGAGCTGGTAGAGGGACATGAACCCAAGTGAGAAGAGAAATTAAACCAAATGTTAGCCATTGAGAAATAGCATGCTTCAGCAAAATATATAAAAGAGAAACATTGAAATTGGCTTGTTAATAGAACTCTACACAGTCTTCTGGTATCTTGAACTTGTGGACCATTGAAGTGTCACTTCTAGAGGTAGACCCCATCACAGTCTTTATTATTCCATTCTTCTAACAAATGGATAAAAGGAACTGAGGATACTGTGCCATCAAGCATGTCAATGTATTTGGTTAAGCTAATCTATAAATGTACTCATTAAATCTTGATACAGGAATACAGTTTTGCATTCCCTACTGTTACACATTATAACTATAATGATGATATTGAAATACTGCTTTAAGGAAGCAGGTGAAGAACACCTGAGACATTGAATACATCAAGAACCTCGGTTGTGTTACAAAATAATTCCAGATCAAACCTACGAAGACCCAGGAAAGTCACAGAACTATGGACAGAGTTTGTGAGGGTTCTAAGTGAGGTCATGGGTTTGATAGAACTCTAAACCCAGTAAGATACTCAAATGATGATAAAGTGAAGTATTGCCAGAAAAAAAAATAGTGAACTGATGTAAGAAGCACTGAGTTCAAGTTCTGGATCCACCACAACCAGTCATACAGATCTCACTTTTCTGAAGTATACATGGAAGATGCAGGAAATTACTATCTCTCTTTCTAGAAAATACAACATAAAAATAAGGATTTAGGGCTGAGTCTCAGACTTAATTCTGTGTTTGAAAATGTCTTTGCATATAATGCATTTGAATATTATTTGCCTTAAAACTCATCATGGGATAAAATTACAAGAGTAATCAGGATCAGAAGTCAAATGAGTAATAAGGATAGGATCTTATCTATTCAGAGCTGACCAATTATTATGCGATGGGTGATTTTTACCATAGTTAAAACATGATAACATTTTCTTGGCTTGGGCCAGTGTCTGTCTCAAACCAACCAACAGATGGTCCCACTATCTAAATGAAGACACAAGCTTGCCCTGAAAGTTACCATGTAAGCTTCAATCTGGAGCTGGGCAGTACATCTGTTCTGATTGTTTGATGTCTATGGCAAGCTAATCACTAAATTTAATAGCCTCTGTATCCCTCTCTGATTCCTTCGCTTACCAGCTTGGGCTCAGTCTTCTTGAAAACCAAGGAAACAGTGGTATTTCCTTTCTCTCACACATGCCCATACAACTCTTAACACCCATCTTCTCAGAGGAAAGGAAAAGAAATATAATGAACTTGAAACTGAATCTCCAGAAGCAAAGGTTTGTTTGGTTGTTTTCTGGTTTTGTTTTTTGTTTGTTTTGTTTTGTTGTGTTGTGTTGTGTTGTTCTGTGGTTTAAATAGGCCATAGGAAATTCCTATTTTAAAGCACCTATTTAACATGTAAGGGTAAGATGCTAACAAAGTTCAAGTGCAAGTCCCATTGCTAACTTGTTCTCCCAATGCTAACTTGGTCTTTTAAACAACTGTCTGTGTCAAATAAATTATTTAAACTTTATATGTTAGTCTTTTTATTTTTAATTGTTAATAAATGGAGGCCAGAGAGATGTCTCAGTAGTTAAGAGAGATTTGCTGCTCTCCCAAAGGACCAGATTTAGTTTTAAGTACCATATCAGGTGTCTTACAACAGCCTGTAACTCCAGCTCTAGGAGATCTAATGCTCTCTTCTGGCCTTCACATGCAGCATACATTGCAAGGATACATACATGCAAACAGAAACAAAAACAAAACCTTTTGATTTTAATAATAATCAAACAGCTAATACATATTGAGCAGTTACTAAGTACAGCATTATTTTATGAATGTTCTTACCTAACAATCATAATAACATATGTGATAGGTAGCTTTTCTCCTCACAGTGAAAAAACGTAAAATTCAAAGAGACTAAGTAAAACATCTTTTCCTTGTCCTTGATTAAACAAAGTTAAGGGAAAGCCAGACAATGGACTTAATTGTCTTATTCGTGAACAAATGCTCTTAAACATCATCTGCACACACACATGTAATGATAAATCTTTCCACCAAGCTGCCTGAGCCCTCCTGCCACATGGGTGCCCAAAATAACACACAGAGACTTTTATTAGGTACAATGCTGCTGGTCAATGACTAGGATTTCTTACTTGCTAGCTCAGTCTTAATTATCAAAAATAATTACTAATCTATATATTTTATAAAGACTTATGTGATTGAGGATGCTGGCAGCATGTGTCCTGTCTTGTCAGGCTCACATGGCAGTTCCAGAGAAGAGAGGGGGAGGAAGAGAGCAATTTCCTGCTTGTCCCTGCTTATATTCTGAGTCGGCCTGCTATGTCATTTCCTGCCTAGATCACAAGACTTCTCTTGACTACATTTCCCAGAATCATCCTTCTCTCCTAGTCCTGCCCAACTTGCTTCCCTATTGGCCAACAGTTATTTATTTATCAACCAATAAGACAAACATATACACAGAAGGATGTCTCTCATCACACACACACTCACACATACATACACACACACACACACACACACACACACACACACACACACACACACCTACTGTGTTCTCTTTATTGAGTACTATTTTTAATAACAAACAAACTTCTAAGAATAGCAATGTTTTAATGAATATTAATAAGTTCATAATCAGCTACCTCATTGAAACTATCTCAAATGATATAAGGAATGTGTTTATCATGATTTTGTGATATCTTCTATGTGAGTCATACCACAACAATCTTGTCATCAAGTGTCCAATCTTGGAGAAACTTTGTAAGTACAACTGGCTCTAGAATTTATAAAACTGGTTACAATACTTATAGTTGATAACTATGCCATTCCAGTTGATAGAATTCTGTATGTTATATTCAAGCATAGTGGAGAAGATTTTTACCCTGGGGCATGGAATAAAAACTAGAAATAAATTTCAGAGACTGCAGTATATAATGAAGAACAACTGCCATATAAGCATATAAGTGTCTGCTTTGACTGCTGTGGAATCCACATATGCCCTGAGTTTCTTGTGTTTTGGTATTTAGCATTTCAGGAATGCCTGCTCTGCCTTCTGCATTATTTATTTGTGATCCGTGACAGACATTCTCTCAGTGCAAATATCTTTTATTCATGTTGTCTCTAATTAAAAGAGCACTTACTAAGATCCTAAGGAAAACACTTGAATATAAAAGAAATTTACTTTTCTTGTATCTTAAGTGATCAAAGGATATGAAAGGGGTGTGTGTGTGTGTGTGTGTGTTAGAAAAAGGATAAATATCTCCAAGAACAGATTGCTAGCATTGGTGTTTAAGAATAGTGATAAAAATAGAACCCAAAAATAGAACTTTAATCATACTGGTTTTAAAAACCAATTGTGTGTGTTGTATACCTGAAAGTACTGTAGTGATTATTTTGCAAATAAATACCACATCTGTCAACATTCACATTTACTTGCTAGATTGGTTGTATCAGGCCCTTTTTGGTCAATATTAAGTTCTAAATGGAGTCATCCATTTTTTTAAATAGGCACAAGGCTCATTGGGTAATTTTAATGACTGTACAACTTGATATGGAAGGTGAGGTACACAAACAAGAAAAGCACTGAAGAGTGAGTAGAACAGCAGAAAAATGGGCTATGGAGAAGCAGGTGGAGCATGGAGAAGTCTACATACCAGGAATAAGAAGGCTTTATAATGCAATGGAAGGAAGACCACTGAAGTCCACAAACAGGAATGATAAGATTTTTGTTAGAGACAACACTTACTTATGAAGGGTAACAGAGACTGTTACAAAGTGGAGAGGCATCTGAAAGTAAAGAAAGAAGACCACTGAGAGGAGACTGGGTCAAGACTGCAACATCACTTTCAGGAGATTGTGAAGTAGCCTGAGTATCGGAGGAAGGAAGGAAGGGAGGGAAATAGATGTCAAGGATTCAGGGAAGAGATTGGCAAATGGTAGATTGAGGCTGGAAAAAGATTCAAATAAACAGAAAACTCTTAGGGAGCAGAGAAACTTCTGACACCAGTAGGAAAATAGCAGGATTAGTCAATTAAAATGCAGCCCTGAAATGTAATTTCTTTGCTTCAACTCAGCTCAGGAATTTTCCTGTCTTACTCATTCCCCCACTAACAGATTTTAGTACCTCTGTGACATCTACAATGTGAAAATTCATGGAGAGAAACCTGGGATTATTACATAGTAAAAGCTGTGCAAACAGCAATCCCCAACTGAGAACTTTGTTGTTGTAAATTTTAAAGTTACGAATCCAATATTTCTATGAATTAGTTCACAAAGATACATAAATATTTTTAGTTTCACATTTTAGAATAGTTGAAAACACAAACTCTTTATAATCCTGCAGAGAAATCACTTAATTAAAATGATGGTATCAGTGTGTGTGTGTGTCTGTGTGTGTGCGTGCATGCTCTTCTATGGTATACATGTGGATATCATAGGGTAACATGATAGGGGCGGGCAGGTAGTTATTTTCTCTACCTTTGGCTTCCAGGAGTCAAACTAGGTCTTAATGCTTGGAAGCAAGCACCTATACCTGCTATGCTACTTCACCCCCCTGCCTATAATAATGGTGTTTTTAAACTGGAAAGTATTCCCATTTTTCCCAGTCAAAACCAGACTTTTCTATATGACATGAATTTGAAAATACTTTTGTGAGCATCTTAAACACTTTTTGGATATACTATAAATTTAAATGCATACACAACACTATAATCACAAATCAAATAATAAAATATGCCTGTTCATTAAAAAAAACTCAATGAAGACTAACTTGACTTGAGAAACTCTGTATAATTTTAATTCAAGTGACTGAGAAAATTATTCTGGTTAAGTACATCCTCTGTTACCAACAAGGTCTCCACTGGAGTTTGCATCCATGAGTTCCAAACAGGAATTAGTAGAAGCTAATTTATATTCAAGTTTTCAATTGGTTTTCTAGTGCTGTGTAACATATTACCACAAAGTACTTTCTTGAAAATACTCATTATTTCACAGCTGTATGACTCAGATCCCAGCACTGCTTAGAGACATTCCCAAGCTCCTCAAGAAGTTGGCACAATTAGTCTGTTTGTAGCTGTGGGACCTAGGCTTCTGTTTGACTGTTGACTATGGCTGGAGAAATCTCGTCACACCTATACGTACAGAGTCTCCCCATCAGGCTCCTTCAAGAGGCAGTTCATAATCTGGAACTTAATTTCCTCAAGCCAATGGGGGAAAAAAGCAAAGCAAAAGTCTCTCACAAGTGATAAGACAGATATTATGTTTGTATTTGTGTGTGCATATTTAGTGTGTATATATACCTACATAGTAGTAAGCACAAGAAAAGATATCTACAGATATCTTTGCAGTTTTTTTATTTGAATTAGAAACGAGATTGTTTTACATGACAATCCCAGTTCCCTTCTCCCTCCCATCCTTCTCTACCACCCCTCCCCAAATAAACCCTACCTCTCACATATCCTTTCTGCTCCCCCTCGCTGGTGAGGCCTTTCATGGATATCATCAGACTATCATATCCTTTGGGATAGGGGTTAGGCCCGCCCCCATGTGTCTTGGCTCAGGGAGTATTCCTCTAAGTGGAATGGGCTCCCAAAGTCCACAACTATGTTAGGGATAAGTACTAAAGGACTACAGGAGGTCCCATAGATTTCTGAGGTTTCCTCACTGAAACCCATGTTCCTAGGGTCTGGGTTCAGTCCCATGCTGGTATCCCAGCTATCAATCTGGGGAGCAAGAGTTCCCTGATGTTCAGGTCAACTGTTTCTGTGGATTTCACCAGCCTGGACTGGATCCCTTTGCTCTTCACTCATCCTTCTCTGCATCTGGGTTCCAGTTCAGTTCAGTGATAAGTTGTAGGTGTCTGCTTCTACTTCCATCAGCTGCTGGATGATGGCTATTGGGTGGCATATAAGTCAGTCATCAATCTCATTATCAGGGCAGGGCATTTAAGGTAGCCTCTCCTCTGTTGCTTAGATTGTCATCTGTGTAGATCTCCAGATATTTCTCTAGTGCCTGATTTCTCTGTAAACCTAAAATGCCTCCCTCTTTTATGGTATCTCCATTCTTGTTATCTTCTATTCTTCACTTAACTCAACCTTTCTGCTCCCTCATTTCCTCTGCATGCCTCCTCTTCTCCCCTTCTCATTCTGCTAGCTCCCTGCCCCCTCTTCCAAATTTGCTCCAAATTTGCTCAGGGGATCTTGACCATTTCCTCTTCTCTTAGGGTCCTCCTTGTTACTAGCTTCTCTGGCAGTGTAGATTGTAGGCTAGTAATCCTTTACTCTATGTTTAAAATACACATATGAGTGAGTACATACCATGTTTGTCTTTTTGTGATTGGGTTACCTTGCTCAGAATGGTTTCTTCTAGTTGCATCCATTTTCCTGCAAATTTCAAGATTCCATTTTTTTCTGCTGAGTAGTACTCCATTGTGTAAATATACCACATTTTCTCTATCCATTTTTCAGTTGAGGGGCATCTAGGCTGCTTCCAGTTTCTGGCTATTACAAATAATGCTGCTAGGAACATGGTTGAACATATGTCCTTGTTGTATGAAAGTGCTTCTTTTGGGTATATTCCTAAGAGTGGAATTGCTGGTTCTTGTGGTAGACTGATTACCATTTTCCTGAGGAATCTCCATACTGATTTCCAAAGTGGCTGTACAAGTTGGCACTCCCACCAGCAGTGGAGAAGTGTTCCCCTTTCTCTACATCCTCTCCAGCATAAACTGTCATTGGTGTTTTTGACTTTGGCCATTCTGACAGAAGTAAGATGGTATCTTAGAGTTGTTTTGATTTGCATTTCCCTGATGGCTCAGGATGTTGAACACTTTCCTATGTGTCTTTCTGCCATTTTAAATTCCTCTATTCAGAATTGTCTATTTAGTTCTGTACCCCACTTTTTAATTGGATTGTTTGGTGTTTCAGAAACTAGCTTCTTGAGTTCTTTGTATATTTTGGAAATCAGCCCTCTGTCAGATGTGGGGTTGGTGAACATCTTTTCCCATTCTGTGTGTTGCTGTTTTGTCTTGTTGACTGTGTCCTTTGCCTTACAGAAGCTTCTCAGTTTCAAGAGGTCCCATTTATTAATTGTTGATCTCGGTGTCTGTGCTACTGATGTAATGTTCAGAAAGTGGTCTCCTGTACCAATTAATTCAAGGGTATTTTCCACTTTATCTTTTAATAGGTTTAGTGTGGCTGGATTCATGTTGAAGTCTTTGATCCATTTTTACTCAAGTTTTGTGCATGGCGACAGGCTTGGGTCTATCTGCAGTCTTCTACATGTCTGTGTCCAGTTATGCCAGCACCATTTGTTGAAGATGTTCTTTGTTCCATTGTATTAATTTGGATTGTTTGTCAAAAATCAGGTGTTCATAGGTGTGTGGGTTAATATCAGGGTTTTCAACTCTATTCCATTGTTCTTTTTTTTTTTTTTTGATTTTTTGAGACAGGGTTTCTCTGTGGCTTTGGAGGCTGTCCTGGAACTAGCTTTTGTAGACCAGGCTAGTCTGGAACTTACACTTGTCTATTTTTGTGCCAATACCAAGCTGTTTTCAGGACTATAGCTCTGTAATAGAGCTTGAAGTCAGGGATGGTGATGCCTCCACAAGTTCCTCTATTGTACAGTGTGGTTTTGGCTATCCTGGGTCTTTTGTTTCTCCATATAGAGTTGAGAATTATCCTTTCAAGGTCTGTGAAGAAATGTGTTGGGATTTTGATGGGGATTGCATTGAATCTGTAGATTGCTTTTGGCAAGATTGCCATTTTTACTATGTTGATCCTACCTATCCAAGAGCATGGGAGACCTTTCCATTTTCTGGTATCTTCTTTAATTTCTTTCATTAGAGACTCAAAGTTCTTACTGTACAGGTCTTTCACTTTTTTGGTTAGAGTTACCCCAAGATATTTTATGTGGCTTGTGGATATTGTGAAGGGTGATGTTTCTCTGATTTCTTTCTCATTGGATTTATCATCTGTATATAGTAGGGCTTCTGATTTTTTTTTTGAGTTAATTTTGTATCCTGCTACTTTGCTGAAGGTATTTATCAGCTGTAGGAGTTCCCTGGTTGAGTTTTTTGGGTCACATATGTAGACTATCATATCATCTGCAAATAGTGAGTGTTTGACTTCTTCCTTTCCATTTTGTATTCCCTTGATCTCCTTTTGTTGTTTTATTGCTCTAGCTAGAACTGCAAGGACAATATTGAAGAGGTATGGAGAGAGTGGACAGCCTTGTCTTATCCCCGATTTTAGAAGAATCACATTGATTTTCTCTCCATTTAATTTGATGTTGGTTGTTGGCTTGCTGTATATTGCTTTTATTATGTTGAGGTATGTTCCTATTATCCCTGATTTCTCCAATACCTTTATCATGAAGGGGTGTTGGATTTTTAACACTTTTTTTGTTTTTGTTTTTAGAAACAGGGTTTCTCTGTGTAGCTTTGGATCCTATCCTGGCACTCGCTCTGGAGAACAGGCTGGCCTCGGACTCACAGAGATCCACCTGCCTCTGCTTCCTGAGTGCTGGGATTAAAGGCGTGCACCACCAATGCCCACCTCTTACAATATCTTATGTGTCAGAAAGAAGTAACACACTTACCCAGGCAGAATATGTCCTATGAGACCACCCTAAGGTTTGCCTCTCACAGTCTGTGGGATGCAAATATTTTAGAAAGCTAAAGGAAATTTTATTTTAGTGAACACTTATGGTTGAGAACATGATTTCCCAGAATTACACTGTTATAAACGAATACCTGAATATCTGCTTCTTTTCCTAGAGTTCTCCCCTATAGATATATGCTTACTCATATTTGTTAAATGAGGGATTAAAAAAGGAAAGAAGAGAAAATAAGGCACAAAACAATTTCCACACCAAGAAGAAAAATGCAATATAGACATGTTTTTCATTTTTCATGGAAATGGGAGCTCCATTTTTTATACAGGACAAGCAAGAATAGCAGTAGAGATATTAGTCTAGTCGAAGAGACCATTTAAAGTTACTTTAATAGGTAAAAACTAACATGTGCATTGGCTTAATGTGCAAAATTCTGTGTAAATATCTAGGAATTTTCAGGGTCTGTAAAGTCCCCTAAGAAGCACAAATAAAGACTCCTTTCAGCCTTGAGATCTATAAGTACGAAGTGAAACTTAACCCAATCATGGTGTGTTTTACTTGGTAAATTATTGGATTTTTGAATGTGTAGATCATATAACAAAACAGCATATGAAACACTGAATAATCTAGTGCTTTCTAAACACACTGAATAAATGCACTGCTAAACTGTGGTTACTTTTCCTTTTAGTTACCAAATTATTTAATAGTTATAGCAATGTACTTTAATATTTAAATATATTTAGAAAATATTAACTAAATAAGATGTTACCTGTTCAATATTTTAATTAGTTTGTTCATATCTAGTGGGCTCCCCCTAATATACACAAAAGTGGAAGCCAAACAAAACATGTGTGGAGCCAGGGAGATGAGACTGGAAGTAAAGCATTTATCACACAAGTGTAAGAATGTGAGTTCAGATCCCCCAAACCTAAGTGAAGGCAGAAGCAGTTGCCTCTGTACTCTCTCTCTCTCTCTCTCTCTCTCTCTCTCTCTCTCTCTCTCTCTCTCTCTCTGTGTGTGTGTGTGTGTGTGTGTGTGTGTGTGTGTGTGTGTGTGTGTGTGTGTGCAGTTTATTTTTGACTCTACTGGCAAGTATGCTTGATAATTTTTAAAACTCTCTCACACATACACACATGACAAGAGAGAAAGAGACTTAAAAATTCTCAAGCATACTTGCCAGTAGAGTCAAAATTAAGCTTCACAAACGCACAGAGAAATGACCTAAGGGAGAAGGCTCACAGGATGGGAGAAATTCTCATTTATTTCTTGGGTGATGTTTTTCTTTGTTAAACGAAGCTGTCACCTTTATGCTGCTTTTCTTCTTTGATTTGTGCATATCTACATGAATTATAGAGTACAATGAAATAAGGGATGGCAGGACCCAGAGGAATATACCAGGAGGAGTAAAGTGGGATTTGCACTTACACTGTATGTCTCCTCAGAAGACCTATCTATTCTCCACCCTGGGTGTATTGTTAGAAACAGCAGTGTAATGTAGTGTTTGAGTTGGAATCAAACAATTATAGGCTTGATTTCCAACTCCACGGTCTACTTAAAATCATCTCTTTTTTTCTTAGGAGATGGTTCTGGGGAGTTGCTGTAGTTCCCAAAAAGTAAATACTTCATGAATACAGGAAGCTTTATTGTGCTTAATGTTGACACTTTATTGGAAAGAGCAACAGCACATTATCCAAAATGAAATTCAGAGTAGAACACAAAACCTTGCCTTTCAACAAAGAATAAGAGAGAACACGATAAAAATATCAGTAGATCTATTAAGAGCTGATCGATACTTTAAGTAATTATAAAGTTAATATCTGAGTATCAACTAGATTTCTATCCTATTTTGTTTGTGCTATTGTCACACCTTACTTGAATTATAAAATGAAAAATAGAAATGTTGTCATCTACAAACACAAAAGGCCATTTTAACAAAATCCACCCCATATGATCCACATTAGTGTTACATGTCAACCATTGGAAGCTTCTAGTGCATTTCTGCTGAGACTGAGCAGCCTGTGTCACTTCTGTCTTCTGTTTCTATAATGAGCTAAACAGAGAGGAAAAGGCCCCGACACCTGTGATAAATAACTCAGCCACACAAACACCACATCTGGAAAATGTATCTGTCATTCCCTGGGAAATAAATCTGGAATTTTCCTCAGTAAATCATGGGTATTTTGAACATTTAGATGTGAGAAGGAAACAAATTATTTATTTTTAAAAATGAAGTTTTAAAATGGCCTTTCCCCTTGGTAATTCTTCCATGTGCTAATAATTCATGGTGTTTTGTTTTCTCTAGGCTCTGGAAAGTCTTGAAGAGAAAGAAAAATAGGAAAACATAATCTGCAGTTTGGAACTATCCGTGTGCGAGGAGCAACAGCTGTGTTTCAAATTACAAAGGGGAAGGTCTGAAACCACCATTTCCAAGTGCCCAGCTAATGTCATTGGAAATGACAGCAGCACATTTATTCATAAACACCCTCTCACTTACTCTTCCCTTTCTTACTAAAATGCTGCAACTATAGATGAACAGTAAATATACTCTACCCAAAACCCATACATGTACATCTACAAGCATGCTTATATCTAGAGAGAATAAAAGAGAAAACACTTAGAAGCCAGCATAAATGTGTTTATATAATACACAATGTATATATAACATGTTGATATCAACTTACCACTTCATCCTAGTAGCAGATCTTAATAAACAAAATTTAAAATAATGTCTGTACTTCACAATAAATTGCTATCATTTTCATGTCAATAAATACATACTCAATATTTTACTGACGAGTACTATAATCATGTTGATTTATGGGGTACAGTGTGATGTTTTGATACATGTTTACACTGTATAATGATCATATTACTGTAGCTAACATGTCCACTTTTCAAAACTTTTTTGATGTATAATAATTGCACATCATAAAATATACTGAGACCTTTCAATACAGGTACTCTATATTTTCCAATAAAATCATGGTATTATCTCCCTTACATGACTTCGTGTTCAGAGCCTTTAGACTACCCTGGTAGTTACTAATAAAACATGTGATGAGTTAATAGAAACTACAGTCTCTCTCTTGTACTGCAGAGCACTAGAATCAATTACTTCTGTGTAGCAGCATTGTGGTACCCATTACTCTAATCCTTTTTGCCCTCCCTTTCTCTACCCTTCCCAGCCTCCAGTAATCTGTGGCTAAGTGAAATAAGTTAGACTCAAAAGACAAATACTGAGTCTTTCACACTTCCTTTTCTAAAGCTGCGGTATGTTTTTAAAGTCCTATTGACTCCAACACTACTACAAAGAGACCAGTGTGGTCTCATTTTGGGGCAGTTGTGTTTTTATATGAGTCTTATTTTTTTCTTTAGTTTACTTCTAGAAGTAAAGGTTTTGCAACAAGGTAAATACATACTTTTGTAATTTTCTGTTACATACTTGATACATTGCTCTTTAAAAAGTGGCATATTTTTACACCCCATCTACAAAGTGTTTAATATCCAATTCATGTTATGAATGTTGGCAATGGCTTTTACTTTTTATCAAAACATATTCAATCTGATTATTCTAAATTGGTATTTGGATATAGATTAACTCCATATATTTGACCTTTTCTTTAATTAAATATTTAATAAGTAATATTTATGATTTTGAGAAGTCTCTAGCATTATCATTTATTATCTTTGTATAAGCTTTTCTCATTTCATTGAACAATTTTGTAAATGAAGATTATTTTATTATAGCTTCTTCAATTATTTCTGAGTGCTGTATCTTTAACATAGTTTTCAAAGATTTTTTTCAGTATTTTGGATATATTACAAATATTCAATTTATCATATCAACTACAGCTTAAAACATAGTGCCTGTCTTTGTCATAAGTTTACAAAAAAAGTTCTCAGTCACCAAATAGTATATTCTCATGCAGTCAACTTTCAAACAAATATTGCATTTTTCATTTTACTAGAGGACGATTTTACCATAAGTGATGATATGTGAGTTCAGCTTGATTTCACTCCCAAAAGTTATCTAGTTGTCTGAACTCAATTACTAAAACCCTGCCTTCTTTCTTTTAGACATTCCATCCTTTTTAATGACTTATCTATCTAATTTGGCAACATTCTGTCTTGCTTTAAAATAAGGTATACTTAAAGAGTCACTAAGGAGAGTCCCCAGGGCATCTTACTTTCCTGTTGTCCTTCTCTTCAGAGTTCTGATAATTTCCTAACATACTCAAAGGACATTCTTAAATACTCTGTGCCAGTGGCATTTTCAACAAAATTGTGAACAAAAAGGGAACACATTTTGCAAGGCTAATAATTAATGTTGCACATATAATCCTTAGCACTATGCCTAACCACAATAAGTAATAAGCAACCACCATGTTTTAGTAACTGAGAATTATAAAATTGCTAGGGCTTGAGCTCTTGACATGTAGCCCAAATGCAATTCTGATAGTTCGATGTGTCAGAAAGGATCAGCTCTCCTACTCGGCATTGACATGGATATGAAGACAGAAACACACTGATCTGAGTTCATGAAATTCCATCATAGTGGTAAAGAACAACAGTATGCAGCAAGTAGAAATAGCTCACCAGATGGTGAAATCATACAGAAGCCAGAGATAACACAAAGAGGAGACTGATCCCATCTGACTAAGCCAGAAAGGCAAGAAAATCTGAGCAATTTACAGAAATAGATAACCTCTGGGTGGATTTTGATAAAGAATGAAAAGCAGCAGGCAGATAAAATAGTCCTGGCAGAGAAGTTAAGCCTTTTTTTAACCCTTCCAGCAAGAGATAACCCTTTAGAGTATCCAAAGTGCTTTGCTTGTATCCCCACCACAATCAAGATTAGCATCTGTTAAGATTGTATGGTATGCCAGGCACTTTAAAACTAAGAAACCATCCTAAGTGAGGTAACCCAGACACAGAAAGAAAAACTTGGTATATACTCACTTATAAGTGGCTATTAGGCGTAGAACAAAGGATAACCAGCCTACAATCCACAACCCCAGAGAAGCTAGGAAACAAGAAGGACCCTAAGAGAGATAAACATGGAACACCCCCTCAGAGAAGGGGAAAGGGACAAGATCTCCTTTAAAGCAATTTATAAAGATTGATTTAAATTAATCCTTCCAGTCACCTCTCGGGTAGGCAGCTTAGGCCCAGTTTACAAATGAGAATGCTGAAGCACATTTAGTTTAAATCACCTGACCAAGCTGGTAAGTGGCATTCAGAATACTCAGCCGACAGTTTGGCTTTGTTTCTACACTGAGAACTACAATACGTGGTCCCTTTGTGTATGTCAAATTTAATATTTGGATAAAGACATTTGCTATGGAAAAATTAATATGACATGCACTATTTGTTTCTTTGTGTTGCCTAGGCTTCTTCATAATTTCTATATATTTGTTCACGTTTGTATATATCCATTTAGAATATGTGCATTGCAAATGCCCTTCTCTGATGTTTCTGCTCTGACTGGTATTCTATTTTGGATCAATCACTGCATTCTCTAATAAGACATCTATATTCATCTACAAAACACAATATAGATGTCTTTAGATACATGGTGCAGAGAAGCTCACATTAATTTTCAATACTGAGCTTATCAACTACCCTAAATATATTCAACTGCTTTTTCTATTCCTCCATTAATATTTACATCATTTTATTTCACAAACTAGAATCCTGTAGTCAGCTGTAACTCATTTCATATTGAGTTGTCTATTATGAAATTCTCATCAAACTAGATAAGAATTTGATAGTGTTAATTGGATGTGTGAATAAAAAAATTGTAGCTGGGGATCATCTCCTGTGACCCTCACAAATTGGGAAGTGCTCCACAGTGCCTTTTCCTCCATGGTCCTTTTACCAGACACAGTTGAAAATGATACTATTTCATGTTTCAGTGATTTCCCAGGTTTTAATACATATGCTATGGATATATTAATTTCTCTAATAAATATTTAAGAAGTCGTGTCTATGTAATCTGTAGAAGGGTATAATTATTCTCTAAAATTAAAAGAAAAGAAGTTTTATGTCAGAGTCATGAGTTCATAAAACCATAACTCAGAAAGTCTTAGTTCCTGTCCCTATAACTTTCTACTTGTATGATTATGAGCATATTACTGAGTTGAGTAAGTAGCTGAAATAAAACAACGACATAGGCCATGCCATCTCTTTCTTACAATAACAAAAAGAAAACATCCCTATAGCTGGTAAAGAAAGAAAACATTTTCTTTATTAGAGCATGTCACCAAATCTTGAATGTAGAAATATTTGTTCTGGGATTAATGGATATTATTTCTAAGGATAATAGCACTTTAGTGAACATTTATGATACACCAAGCCATGATTTATAGGACATCACCCTGTCCAATCATAGATCATAATGGTGAGGTTATAGTGCCATCTTCATTGTGTGTATGATATCATCAAAATGCTGGGTAGAAAGTAGAACTGATGTTTAAACCTGTCTATTCAAAGTTAATACTCTTCACCCTGCACCCTGGTAGTTAAGAAGCTTTTAAAAGGAAAAAAGACTATGCAACAAAACAAAGGAAAGTTCCAAACAGTCCATAAAGTCTCACCATGAATGTCTTATTCTGGGAATTTCAGTGCTGACACCAGCTCCCCTGCCTGGTTCTAGGTACAAAAGAGAGAGGGAAGATCCCATGCATTTAACTTGAACTCTTGTAGCTGAGCTAAATGGATTGGATACAGAATAAGAAGTCTGCCGTTCATTGCTAATGTCCCTTTCTTTCTGTGGGAGGGCTAGCTTCCCAGTATCTAGTTTTCTCAACTATCAGATAATTTTAGGATAAATGATCCCAAGCTGAGCCAGTAAGTTTCCAGAAGCTAATGAAAAGAATGCGGCCTCATGCATTAAGGAAAAGATCTTGTTTATTTTTGAGGTTAGCAGCAATCATAAATATTTGAGTTCATGTGAGGTCCCAAAAGGTCTTGTAAATATGGAACCAATTTAAAAACAAGAAGTAGGGCTCACTTTATAAAACTATCAGCCCAACATTTGTGATCTATAACTGAAGGAGAGTAAGACTTGGAAAAGTCAGACAATATCATATGTAGTAATGAAAATGTCTTGAGAATAAACACTGGTGATCTGGAAGAAATGTTTTGTCTTCTGAGCACTGTTGACTAGTTAGAATATTTGAATAGAAAGCCAAAGGTACCCATTTTATCATGTTATCTTCTATGCAGATTAAATAAACAAAGATCATCATGAAAGAGTCCTCCTTGCTGGAATTTCAGATAGTCAATAATAATTTTTAGGTTAATTTCTAGTTTCATGATCCCATTAAACTGAATGTCCTATGGTTATATATATAAATGACAAGAGATATGTATGATATGTGACACGGTCATAATGAGATTTATCATATTGGACATGGGTTCCTTCAAATTGACGGTCTAGATGCAATCCTATTGCACAGAAATATAAGTCCAGTTGTTTCATTATTAATGTGTATGGGATTTTTCTTATTAAAGTTATTTTGAAAAAGGTAGAGCCAAGTTCTAAACTTGCTTCTTAACTTTAAAACAGCAACAAACTTTGCCTCAATGTCACCATCGTCCAAACAAACTCATTTCCCTATATTTATAAACCTATTTAGTTTAGTACATCCTCAGTCTCCAATTATGATTGTGGTATAAAACTTTCCTGGTGTTATAGATCTGGGCTTTTTGGAAATAAAAGGAAAGTAAGAGAACACAGATTATTCTTCATTGTGTAGATAAGTCAACAAAGTTCCTCAGAAAGCAAGAATTGATTTGGTTATATTGCTTGCTGCCTTCAAACTAACTTCCAAAGCTCTTACCCTCCAATTTAGCATATAATTAAACTTTATAGACTTATTGATTTATTTCTTCAAATATAAATACTATCAAGAAGGTCATCAGCTTACTGTTCAGGTGAAGGCAAAAAACAAATGTAATCCCTCATCTCTTAATGTTATAACCTGTTGAGAATTGTCAGGGATTGAAGAGATGGCTCAGTAAAGTATCTGCCACACAAGAATGGGGACCTGAGTTCAGATTCCCAGGATTCATGTAAGAAGTCAGGAGTGGCAGAGCTAGACTAGAATCCTGATGCTAAAAAGCAAAGAAAGGCACATCCCTTGAGCTCATTGGTTAGATACAATCTAGGCAAATCATGAGCTCTTGAGTCAGAGAGCCTTTCTCAAAGAATAAGATGGAAAGGAACTGAGAAAGATGTGTGACAGTGACCTCTGACCTACACATGCACACACTAACAAGTTCACCACCACCACAGAATTCGGAGGAGTTTTATCAAAGTAGAATTGCTGTTCTTTGTTTGAGATCTAAGCCCGCCTAATTGATTGAAGCCATTTGAATAGAGTGTGAGGTACATTGGGGGAAACAGGGATGTACTGAATGCAGAGATTCCAACCACTAGTAGTCACAGATGGAATAATGAGATGCCAAAGACACACAAGCAAACATAAAATATCAAATAAAGGATTATAAAAAGTAAGAGAATAGAATCAGTTCGTGTTCATACTGTCAATACTTTTCTGCATATAAACACAGAGGTCAAACAAGACCACATATACTTCATTGCTAGTGTCCCACAAGGTCATAATGCATATCTGTTAATGTAACTGATAAAAATGGCCAAAGGCTTTGAAAAAAACTAATGATCCCTGGCAGTGGTGGCACACACCTTTAATCCCAGCACTCTGGTGGCAGAGGTAGGCAAATATCTGTGAGTTCTAGGCCAGCCTGGTCTACAAAGTGATTTGTGTGTAACAACCAGGGCTATTACACAGAGAAATCCTATCTAAAAAACACAAAACCAAAAACACCCCCCTAAAACAAATAAACAAAAAAACTAATGAGAGACACTAAAAAAGATCAAAAGGTAAGAAGTCTGGTAGCCCAGATTTTAAGTTGTGTATCCAGCCCTACTAACAACAACTTAAAAAGCAAAATCCTTTGAGGTTTCCTGAGCAGAGGGGAGAAATTTTGCTATATACTGTGCTAAGCAGCCCCCAACTCTCCCAGACACTCTGTTCCTGGCCCATAGTCATTGGTCATTTCCACCAATTTTAGGAGAATTCTTGGCAACTTGAAGATACTAAGACAGGTGGGGATGAAGATATTGGAAAAGCAAACCCAACCTTGTTCAAAATAGATGACATCATCTTTAGATTATGCAAAACAAATGCAGATTGAATGTGTTTTGTCAATATAGCCACTTCAGAGTTCTAAGGATTTTCTTGTTTAATGTCAGTGTAGTAGTGAAGTTTGAGAAGGGACACTGAAGGCCATTCTTCCTGAATGAAGAGGAAAGAAAATGAAAAACAAGAAATAATTTAGTGAAGAAATATGAGCCATTGAAGTCTCACCTTTTGGAACTGGGAACTGCCAAATGACCTAGAAATTCAGCCAAAAGAAGATGGCTTATCCATTCAAATACCACTTCCTTGTGGTTTAACTTCTCAGGAAAACAAATTTAAGTGGTTTTGTATCTCTTAATGAAAATGAACACTTGTAGTCAGTGGTTTTTAAACACTTGAAAGCTCTGATGCCCTTGTTATTTCATTTGGTTTAAAATGACTGAATGAAAACTCCTAGTCAACATGGGGTCTTGGAATTCAGGTTGACATTTAAAAATGGTTAAAAATCATTTTTCTTGTTTTTATACAACAGCATTGTCCATCATTACTTGCATGTACTTGGGATAAAGAGTCCTGTGAACTAAAGAAATAGTTCTGTTCACTGTTCTAGAATCAAATAAATAATATTTCCTCTTAAGTGATATAAAATTTATCACTTTTTGTTGCTAGAAAGTACCAATTTCTCTCTGCTCATCTTCATGACACTCTGTTCTTCTTGGCTCTGGGGTTTCTTATTCTTTTCTTCTTTATATTTGGTTTGAAGGGCAGTTATCATGGTTAATTTTGATTGGTAACATGATAGGTTTCAGAAGCAAATCTCTGAGGAAGCATTATACTAGATTAACTGAGGTGTAACATGGGAGCTGCTCTTCCATTGGGCTAGATCCCAACACTGAATAAAAAAGTAGAAATTTAGCTGAATGCATATTTTCATCACCTTCTGTCTCTTAACTGTGGATGCCTTGTGACCAGATGCCTCCGGCCCTTGGAACCACACTGCTCCTACTATAATGGATCAGAAGTCAAAATAAATCTTTCCTAGTTTAAGTTGCTTTGATCACAGCAACAAGATAGGCAACTATTTCAGTAGTTATACAATCTGCAAACATGTCTTTCTAGAGGTTTCTATATTGCATGCATTTTGGAAGGGAATTTTAGAGCAAAAATGCAAATATAAAATCATTTCACAAATTTCAAAGATGATATCATGGGTGTAGCCTGAGATCAGCAAGTTCACAAATAATGGTATAAGATCAGACTCTTAACCTGTGTCGTCTTAGCACCCACCCAGTGCTTCCAATCCATCACTCACTCCCTTGATCTGACAATGACATCACCATGTGGGGTGAATCCCTGAATTCTAATGTCACATTAGAAAGCCAGATACAGAGTAATTTATTGCCTACTCTAAAACCAGAGGCCAGAAACGCCTAGGATAGTATGAAGGCAACAGGAGTTTAGGGAATGCACTAGACTGTAAAATCCTGCTCCCAGTGAGGATTTTTAAAAGCTATACAATTCTTGCTTCATTTTTGCTTTTTTCCTTAATGTTAAATGATATTGAAAATTTCATACATGAATACTGTATTTACATTGTCTCCTCCTCTTCTCCCCATCTCCAACTTCTCCTGTACCCCTGACTCCCTCTCAAATTCAAGACTATGTATGTCTTCTTTAGTTATTAGTTGCACACATTTATATGTATGTGATAAGTGTGCGTGCACACACATACATGTGCTCATGTATTCATTTTGTTTCACAAAAAAATTCCTAATTCTTTATTCCTGGATAATTATTCATTTTTTAGGTTTCAGCTTAAGATAACACTTTATCTGGCAAACCTACACAAGTAAAACTAGTTTTAGATAAGTTTCTTCCTCAATATTCCAGTTGCTTTCTTTTAGCTATTGTTATCTGTTTGGATATGTTATATATTTGGAATTCTGAAAGTAATGTACTTCCAGAACTACCAAGCATTACACTTGGAGCATAGTTTATATTAGTGTTTGATATGTTAGTATATATGCTTAGATGATCATTAATGTTTATACATACATCTGAAATGTCATTTTTTGGTCTAAAGTGGTGATTCTCAACATCCCTAATGCTGCAATCACCCCTTTATTTACTGCTATGAATTGTGATGCAAGATAAGTGACCACTGTGAAAGCATTATTTGACTCCAAAAGGGTCATGACCCATACTCAGATTGAGAACTTCTGGTCTAAAGAAAGATCATACATAAAGTAACCCGTTTGGAAGAATATCCAGAGGTTAAAACAGTTGTTCTGCCCTACACTCCAGAAGCTTATTTTCTGGGAAATCTGGCCCTATACTAGATACTAATGTCTTATTTTAAGGCAAAGATTATTCACTTATCTAACATCAACAAAGTTGGAGAATATCTGAGAACTATTGAATACAACCATCATAGTGTCATTTCACTTCCTTTGTTCACATGTTCCATCCATTTTCCACTCTGTTCTAGTCCTTAACATAGTCTGTTCTATACTCAGAAGGCATTCTGGTCTTGCATCTTTGGATATTGGAGGAATGTATTCTTTCAATACTCCTATGCTGGTTAGTTTTATCTCAATTTGACAAAGCTAGATTCATCTTAAAGGAAGGAACCTCAATTGACAATTCCCTCCATAAGTCCAGGATGTAGGCAATTCTGTAAGATGTTTTCTTAATTTGTGATTAATGAGGGTAGACCCAGCCCATTGTGGATGGGGATATCCCTGGACTGGTGGTGCTAAGTTCTGTAAGAAAGAAGGCTGAGCAAGCCATGGGAAACAAGCTAATAAGCAACACTCCATGGCTTCTGTATCAGTTCCTGTCTCCATATTCCTGCCCTGTTTGAGTTCCTGCCCTGTCTTCATTTGATGAAGAACAATGATGTGGAAGTGTAAGCCAAATAAACTCATTCTTCCTCAAGTTGCTTTTGATCATGATGTTTCATCACAGTAATAGTAACCCTAACTAGGACGGGCTCTAAAGTCACCAGTTAATTTACATACAATATTCTCATTGTTCAGAGAGGATTACCTTGAACAAAGAGTGGTATAATTTGTTCTGTAGTACTTTTCTAAGAAATATCAGAATTTTCTTGGCAACTTGAAGGCAAATAATGACTAGTCTCAAACCCATTGGGAAAAAAGGTCAAATTATAACACAAATAAAATATAGAAAAATGACCAAAAGTTTAAAAAATTGTAATAAAATTTTGGGAAATAAAGTATATTCTTTGGAGATTTTAGTATATTTTATAAGTCATTGATTAAAACCCTTATCAAATGATAGAAATTAAAAAGCTCAGTAAGTTAAAATATTAGGGAAAGCTTTTTTTCCAAATGAAGAACCTGTAGAAAAAAAAACAAAAGCAACTATAAATGTGAGAGAGGAGAACCAGAAGTATGAGTAAATGAGTGAAATACTTCCCACAGACTAGTTGAGTCATGTTTATTCTGGGTACTGGTTAAATTCCATGTTAAGGTCATTTACGTAACAAGTAACCTCTGTGGCTAGTATCATGGCTTAGTTCTTAATTCATAGTCATGATTTATATCAAACCAACCACTAGCATGATGGTGTAGTTGGAGTGCAGGCTCAGCAGAATCCGTGATTGGTCAAAAGAAAACAAGGAATGAATTAGAATCCAGCGTTCTCTTTTCCTGATTGTCTCATTCATTTTGGTTGAATTTCTGATCATTGTGTGAATTCTGATCAACAACACTTATCAATCTCTGACATGGGATCCATGGTTTATTCTACCAAGGTATATATCGCTGATATTTGAAGGAAAATGTGAATTGTGTAGGACTAGGAATTAGAAGTAGACACTACATTGAAGCATGTGAGTTGCAGTATCTTACATAGTAGGTGCCAGCTTCTTACAGCTATTTGACATAAATATATGTTAGTAAAATAAAATTTAAAAGTTGATTGTTCAGAGGTACATTAACCACATTTTAAGTATTCTGTAATCACATTTCGCTAATGCTTACTATTTGAAAAGAGCACAACATGTCATCAAGTCAAAATTCTGTAGGTCTAATTTTGACACTGAACTAGAGAAAGGCAGAGCAAGGCAAAATTTTCTCCAGCCAATTGGAGGGCCATATTAGTTGGAACAGACATTGAAAGATACCACAAACTAAAACTGCCTAAGTTTATCATATCATAGTTCCAGAGTTTACAATTCTGAGATAAATGTATCAGAAAACTATGATGCTTCTCAAGGTACCTGAGCCTCTTCTGGGCCTCTCCCAGTCTCTGGTAGCCTCTGCTTACAGTATCATAATTCCAGTCAATGTTCACATGGCATTCTCTGTATGTGTGCCTCTGTGTCAGAATTCCTCCTTTTCATAAGACCGCCACCTCAATTGAATCATGGTACCCCCCTCACCCTAGTACCACCCAATCTAACTTAGTGTGCCAGCTACAACCCTGTTTCCACATAAATTCATCTTTTGGAGCACTGAACATTAGGAATTCAACAGTGTATTTGAAGATATACAGTTCAATTTTGTATTAGTTACTTTTTTATTGTTTTTGATAAAATACCATGAGGCAACTTATAGAAGAAAGAGTTTACTTGAGTTTTCAGTTCCAAAGGCATAAGAGTTTATGCTGCCAGAGTAGAGGCATGGGTGCTGGAAGAGAAAGCTGAGCTCTTATCTTCAACTCCAAGCAGGAAGCAAAAGGTGAGAGCTTGAAATGATGTTAGTCCCTAAACTCTGAAAGTCCCCTCCAGTGAAAAGCTTCCTCCAACAAGGCCACAACCCCTAAGCCTTCCAAACAGCACTATCATTTGGGAACCAGGTACTCAAATGCCTGAGACTATGAGGGACATTGCTCATTTAATCTATCATAAAATCTTAACGTATATTATTCAGGATATATCATAATATTTAAAAAGTACAAATAAGAGAAAAATATCTAATATGATTCCGTAGATGGTGAAGTGTTACCAGAGAAACCTTAGAAGAAAGTAATATGCAAGAATTCTCTCTCTCTCTCTTTCTCTCTCTCTCTCTCTCTCTCTCTCTCTCTCTCTCTCTCTCTCTCTCTCTCTCTCTCTCTCTCTCTCTCTCTCTCTCTCTCTCTCCTGAACAGAAATTTACTATAACATACAAATTCTATGCTACAAATACTGTATAATTATTTATATTTCATACTTAATAACATGTTGAACATGCCAACTGACAATTTTCAGTATTATGAACTATACCTCAATAAATGTCTTATAAATGGATTTGGTGGTGTACATTTTATTATTTAATCAGTATAAATAATAAATTCTTGGTTTATAGATATCCAATGAGTACATTTCACAAGTAAACTTTGAAAGCTTGAAGCCTTCAAAACTGTAGCTTATAGGTTTTTGGGATAATTTGCATCAAAGACAAACATTTATGTATGAAAAAAGAGAAGGCACATAGAGGGTTCTCAGCCTTTGGGGAAGCCACACCCATACTGTTTCAATGGGAATAGCCAAATAACAGAAAATTCCTGTCCCTTTATACATATAGACAGCCATTTCTTAGTTAATCCATAGCTTTTCTTAACTCTATTGTTATTTTGTTTACTATGTAGAAACTTTACAGTTTATATAATCCCTTTTGTCAAAGTTTTGTTTCTAAGGCTTATGCTTTGAGATCATATCCCCCCAAGGGAAAAAAAAGTTACATAGATGAATGTCCTGCCTGCAATTTTCCTTCTGGTGATTTAACTTTCAAGATTAAATCTAAATGAAGGATTAAGGTTGGAGATATGCCAAAATATGGGAACTGAATAAAAAGATTAATTATTTGATCCTCTAAGCAAATCTAGCATGGTGACTATAGTAACAAAAGAAATTATAAAATTGACTCCAATTTGAGATAAAGCTGGATATTTTCAAAATGAAGGAACATAAAATTTCAAATGTATTACAAAAGATATAGTCTGAGAAATTTTATGACTTAAAAAATTTAGGATACATTTTAGCTGTGGGCTAATATATTTGTCAAAATATATTTAATTATTTCACAGTTTATAAACATTAAAATAGACACTATTTTAAAAAGTCTCATACTCTGAGACTTTGTTTTTGAGAGAAAGAGAGAGAGAGAGAGAGAGAGAGAGAGAGAGAGAGAGAGAGAGAGAGAGAGAAAGTGTAAAGTGGTCTTCTTCTTCATGGAAGAATACTGTTCTACTTACTAAATAAAGATCCCAACCAGAAACTCAGTGCCAGATATGTAATTTAAAATTGGCAAAGCTTATTCCATGTGTTTGGCTTGCCTCCTTTATAAGTGATTCTTACTCTCTGCCCCTAAAGTCCTATATGCCTGTCCAAGCTTACACAGCAAGCTGATGGAAGAATTGGGTTAGAACATGAGTTGCCAGTCTCCAGCTGATATTCTTTCCACGGTAGTTTAGGTGCCAGTTTATCCCATGGCTGAAATAGATCAGAAAGAATATACAGTTCAGTTGCAGGTCCCCTTGGAAAATCTCTCCCCATCTCTTTCATCTGACACTTAGTGATGGCCAAGTCTTCAAGTATAATGAATTCTACAGATAAATGCATCAACCTTAAACAAATGGAAATTCTATTGGAACCAAGAACAATGTTATCAACTACACAGTCAATAATTACCTCATCTAGACTGCAATTATTTTCTGAAGTTACCTGAAATAATAAAAATAAAAGGTTTATAGATATCTAAAGAAACAGTAAAATTAGCATAAAATTAACATTTATGGGCAACACTGAACTGAACAGTGGGGTCAATAACCCAGGGTCTATGAAGAACCCTGTGCCTCATATGTTAATTTTCTATAAACATTGAAAGAAGAATATATTAATCTTGGGAGAAAAATAATCTTTTCGATAGGTCTTTCTTTGAGATTATTCTTGTAATAAATAATATAGGCTTATATAATTACATGTCCCCTCTAAGTAGAGGACAGCTTGTTTGTTGTCATTGTTTCAAAAATTATCCTCCTCTAGGAGAAGGTTCAGTGAAATCAGTCTGGAGTTTCCTAAAAACAACTAAGAAAACATTTGCTACCCCAGCCCTGCCAGTTGCCTCCACTGTGATGTTAAGTTCCTATAATGCTAAGCACCCACTGTGCATTTTACAACCCTGGGACCTGCAAGACAAAGAATTCATGCCGTGTGCTCTGTCGCCCAGTTCCTTTTCTTTGGTTGTATCAGGTAGTAAAAAAAAATCATATGATAGTTATAGTTCCTGGTCTCTTTGTTTACCTCAAACTACAGCACACACTGGAGATTCTTCACCCTGTCTATAAATAATTCTCACCCCAATAAACACAAAGTAGAACATCAGTCTCAGAATATTATTCCTATAACTTGAGTACTGTAATTATTTTCTTAAATTGCCTTTTTAAAAAGTTAGTGTATATATAACACACTTTAACAGATGATGAATAAATTATAAGCTAGCTCATTCACATAAACAGCATTTTTTATGATTAGTAAATTGTCTTCATCATAAAAGTTTTCTCTTCCCTCTTTTCAGATAATTGCTCCTACCTTCAACCTGAGGCAAAAACTTACCTGGTTTCAATGCCATAGGTTAATTTGGACTACGCAGAAAACTTATTTATGTAGCTGTATAATACATTTATTGTAACATTTAGTCAAAGATTATTATCTGTATTTTAATACAAATCCTTTGTTTTATATTTGAATTGCAAATATTTCTCTTTTTGTTTTTTCCTTTTTATTTAAATTAGAAACAAGCTTGTTTTACATGTCAATCTCAGTTCCCTCTCCCTCCTGTCATCCTCTGCCCCCGACCGACCCCCTATGCAATCCCCTTTCTGCTCCCCAGGAGAGGAGGCCTTCCATGGGGGATCTTCAAAGTCTGTCATATCATTTGGAGCAGGACCTAGACCCAGAGTATCTCTCTATGTGGAGAGGGTTCCCGAAGTCCATTTGTATATTAGGAGTAAATACTGATCCGCTACCAGTGGCCCCGTAGATTGTCCAGACCTCCAAACTGACTTCCTCATTCAGGGGGGTCTGGAACAGTTCTATGCTGGTTTCCCAGCTATCAGTCTGGGGTCCATGAGCAACCACTTGTTCAGGTCAGCTGTTTCTGTGGGATTCCTCCAGCCTGGTCTTGACCCCTTTGCTCATCACTCCTCCTTCTCTGCAACTGGATTCCAAAGTTCTGCTCAGTGTTTAGCGGTAGGTGTCTAATCTGAACTACACATATTCATTATTTTAATACTGTTTTTTTAATAAAATTTTTAGCTTTGATGAAGTTTGTATTCTATATTTTTGTTTTCAAATAGTGAATTGTGTATGCTATTTGAAAGAAAGCATGTTTCTCTTTCTCCTTTGTGATAAAGATTCTGTTGTCTTTTTTGAAAACAAAGTGATCATACAAGAATATTGCTCATCTCCCATACATGTCTCATTGGCCTCTGCATGTCAATATCAGATTATCTCAATTACTGCAGCCTTACAAATATTGGATGATAGAGTATATACTTTCTCACAATATGTATTCACTTTTCTTTACTATTTTTTCAAAATTTATTTTTGCTCTTTGAGGTTCTTTACATTTTGATATTAATTTTATAATCAGCTTTAAAATAGCTATAAAAATCTAAGCCATTTGAGATGTCGTTTGTCCAATTTACAGCTAATTTTGGAAGAATTAGTATAGCTGGAAAGATGTAAGAAGTTTTTAACAGTTTAAATGTATTTTTAATTTTATTTTATGTGTCTGGGTGTTTTGTCTTCATGTATGTCTGTGCACCATGTGGCCACAGTAGGCCACCATGGCCCACGGAAGCCAGTAGCAGGTTTCAGATTCCCTGGAACTGGAGTTCCAGATGATGTTTTTGAGCTACCATGTAGGTGTTGGGAATTGAGTCCATGTCTTCTTGAAGAGAATACTCTTTTCTACTGAGCCAGCTCTCCAGCTCCAATGTTGAAGTTTTGTTTTTTTAATCCTTATTCATTATCTAGAAGATCAAACAACAGTAATGAGTTACACATGTGTTGTACAGGTTATATAAGACACTAATACTGAATTTTCACTGTGCCTTGCTCATAATAAATGTCATTTATTATTTCTATTTGTAACCACATGGTTTCATGTGTCAGTTCATGTCAACTTGACCCTCGCTTGGTAAGTGAATTGTGACTTAGTACTATTAAGAACTTATCTAGAACATTTTAATAGATGTTTACTTTGTGGAATATTCAGAAAATGAAGTTTCTTGTCCAGTATCACAGTCAAAAGTAAGGCAGGTCTCGAGCCAAATAAGTCTTCTAATTCCAATGCTATTTCCACTTTAAAAGGAACTTATGGAAGGAACCAGGGATTCAGACCATAAGACATGGATTCATCATAAGCAGAATAAGCATGCAGATCAAGAGGAGAAGACACTCCAGCCCCTCAGTCTCTAACCCTGAACTCACCACATTTTTCTCTCACCTTTCTTCGCTGACTCCATTGTCATTTTGTCAGCCTTCCGACCATTGACCTAAATTTTGAAGCCCTACTTATGCCTTAGCCTCCTCACCATTACACTAGCCAAAATAAATTGGAGTTCAGTCAGTACTTGTTCCTCTGTCTTGAGCACTTCCTCTGAAGCAGACTCCAGCATGTTTGCCCTCAGGCTACCTAGTCACATCTGATGTGAAGCTGAGATAAACCAGGGATGGGATGCACACTTTAGTGCAAACATCCAGGCTGTCTTGGCCAGACTCCCCTCATCTCACAGTTTATGCTTCTTGGGATGACCTCATGCTGGAAGCTGCTAGATAATTAATAAACTCCTCTCTCTGCCTCTTCTGGTTTCCTGTCCACTACAGGTGCTATTTTTTAGCTTATAAGTTTAGTCCTTAGTTTAGTCCTCATAAGAACAATCCAAATAAATTAGCTACAAAAGTCTATGGGTTGCAAATGTTCATGCCTAGCAGGTCTCCCATTTACTAGAAACAACTAAATTAATATCTGAGGGAAATGTAAACATTTACGCTATGGTTCTCGGCTTGGACTCAGTGGAATATTAATTTTTATGGACATACTAATAAACTTGTGCTACTCTCGAGTGAAAGAGAAGGAGTGTAATGGAAACACTGACATTTTCCTGATTATATTTTACATTTCTCCAAATCATAAACACTCTTCTGACTAGAGGGCCTGGAATGAATTGGTAAAATTGTGGAATATGTTTTCCTATAAAGGATTTCAATAGACTAAGTTCTGTTTCTTCTAAACAGTTACTGGTACTAAATGTCATGCCCAAATGTCTTTTCCCAGATCTGACACATGAAAACATTTTAATGTGATTCAGCAGGGATGCTGATTTCATTCCAGATGCTGGGAACCATGAGAACAATGAAGGCAGGAAAAAGTGCCGTTCCTGATACAAAACTACCACAGGAAGGGCTTCTGAGAAACAGCAAGAGTTCATGAATTCACAAAAATGATTGCTGCCCAGGATTAGGAAGACCTAAATGAAGGATGTAGATGTTGAATTTAGGCAAACTAATAGCTGTTAATTCATGGGAAATAGAATGACCATTAAGTGTCTATGACACTAGGGATTGTGGGTTTCAGTTTAGCTTATTGTCCAGGATTCAGAGAAAAAGACTGTGAACTTGACTCAAACAAATTTTAATTGCAGGTAAACCTAGGATTTGAGGACATTCAAGGAGCATCCTCCTACTAATGTGTTTGTTTGTTTGTGTATGTGTGATATGCATATAGATATGAATTAAGTCTTTTACCTAAGTACAATAATATTAAATATATACATACATATATGAATTAAGTCTTTTACCTAAGTACAATATATACATATTATAGTACTTAGGTAAAAGACTTAACTCATTTTATAACATATTCATACCATGGATTTGTTTACTAGAGCTACAAATTCTTTATTATTTTTTTAAAAAGGAGATGACTCTCAAAACACCCAAGTATCCACCCTGCACTAGCACAGAAAAAGACAGTTTATCTCACTCTCATTAATCCTGGGGAGGCATAATTTTTTTAAAGCTGCTTATAAAAAATGAAGTCAAGCAAATCTGATATGCACTCAAACCATCACCATACGTGACTAGTATTTGGGAAAAGCTGCAAAAAGCTAATCATTTATTATTTTGTAGGTGTTGTTTAATAATCATGTGCAACACCTACTTTTGTCAAAGAGCTTCTTTTTGCAGCAGACAGAGGCTATTACAGAGAACCACAACTGGTCAAAGAACAGAGAATAATGACTGTTGCACAAGTTCTAATTGGTCTCAATAATAAAAAAAAACCCAGAGCCAGATACCAGGATAAATGCTGAAAGATCAGAGAGACAAAGGACCAAGCCACAGCCACACCTTACCTAGCCAACTTCTCAACAAAAAAGAGGCTGAGTTCCTGTCTCTTCCTGCTTGATATTTCTCTCTCCATCCAGCCATATTACTTCCTGTCTGTCTTCTCAGACCTCCAGACCTCTATGGTTAACTGGTGGCTAGCTCTGCCCTCTGATCATCAGGCAAACTTTATTTGTTAGAGTACAAACAAGGTATCACTACAAATGACCCTGGAGTAGCCAACCCCATAGGGACATTATAACACCAGCCCTGTACACAGTTTCAGGGAACATCATAGAAGAAGTGGTGGAAAGATTTTAAGAGCCAGAGGACCAGGAAGACTGCTGTGTGATATTATATTTTGGACCTGACAGGGGCATTGCATCCATGAACTCTCAATAATATGGCTACCTGTGCAACATCACAAAAGTATATATGCTAACATAGGAGAAAGTTTCACAGGTATCTTCCTTAGTTGAAGAGCTATAGGAAGTTTGTGGCTGCTGAGGTAAGGAGAGAGTTTTCTTGATGGACAGTCCCCTTGATAGTTTGCTCAAACATAAATGGTTAGAATGTGCATGTGCACACAGGCAACAGTAAACAGACTCAGTGTGTATGTTTGTGTGATAGAAGATATCAATTTTAAAGGGGATATGAGAGTTTGAGGGACACATGAAGGGTTTGGAGAGGGGAAAAGTAGGAATAATGTAAATATAGTGTACTGGAGTATAAAAATCTCAAAAAAATGGTTCATGGATAAACTTTTAAAAAATAAGAAACAATATAGGGAAAGAATAATTAGATTATACATGCATGAAACTGTTAGAGAGTAAACTTAAGAATATGGGCCAGAAATTCTGCTTTACTTTGGAGAAGAATGTGGCATTGAGGACAGTCTTGAGATGCAGAGAATGGGGAGATTTGTGGAGCAGGGAAAAACAACCTAAATGCCAGACCACAGAATAAATTAATCAGCTTAAGTCAAAGACCTGTTGAGCAAAACAGATTCCACACATCTGCAGTGAAATAAGGTTTTATTTAGGAACTGAGGCAAAGGAAAAAAACATCCTTCCAAGGCCTGCCTCAGTCTACCAGGGAGCTACAGGTGTTGAAAGTTGTAAAATCTGACAGCAAGCAAAATTAAAGCTCACTTAATCACACTGAGCAGGTGACCATGCACTCACAGTAGAGAGTTATTTCATCATCTTTGTCAGCTGCCCTCTGTCTGTATTCTGGGCCATGTGTCAGAGAACTTGTCTGTGTCACCCTTTCATTACTGCCAGTGTCGTCAGTGATGACTGGATGGAGGAGCAGCAGAAGTTTGAGTGGCATTTTATTAGGTAAGATTTGTTCCAAGCCCAACTTGAGTTCTACAGGGCTCTTGCAGGCTCTGCCGACTCCCTGATAGCTTTCACACACTGCTGTATATAAACAGCTGTTTTTACATTTGATGAATGTATGTCTTTACTACAAAATCCTATACTCTCTCAGTTTACCAATGTGATTTGTAAGGCTTAGGGGCAAGACAAGTAGGTACTTCATGCCTTGGTATAATTTATGTGTTTAAGGGCCTGAATCTGGTCATGTTACATTTTGCTAAAGCTTTGATGCTAGAGAGCACATGCCATTCTACTTGCATAACTTCTGAAAGCATCAAAACCATAATTTTTTGGAAACATCAAGAGTTAACCAGGAAAAAAAGTCATCTTATTAAACACTGACAATGCTTTACATTCACTGTAAGCTCATATTTTATGCAACTGGAATTCAAAATTGAACGATAGCTATAAATGTCTGTGTCCATTTTAATAATAAGTTGTATAATACACACGCATAGACTATAGAGCTATAAAGAGTTCAGAAGCTGAGTAAATTAGGGCTTCAGTTCTTTAAAAGACCCATCTATTGACTTGGACACTTTCTCTTTGTTATCATCTGCATATTTTTGTATATTTCTATTTGTTCATTTTTCTTCAAGACATGTCTACTGAGTGGGCAGTAGCATTTGTCCGTCTTTGTGTCTCACAGTGCTAAAACACTGGACTTAGCTCTCTAGTACAGAGTTATGATAAACCAGCATTCTCGCCTCACCTAGTCTTTAACCTTTATCACTGTGCATCCCTAAAGCACCTCCTAAGCATTGACCCCTAGCCTTTGACTTGCTTTGTGTTATCCCTCAACCTATTTATCATTTAAATATTTGTTCAGATTTAACTTTCTTCATAAAATTTGCCTTCTAGCTGCTGTTTACAAAATCTCTTCCACTCCTGATATACTTTTTAAGAAAAGTTTAAAGTTCACAGCATAACTGAATGGAAATCAGAAGAGTTACAAAATACGCCCATTGTACACGCAGTCTTCCCAACTGCCAATATTCTGTATTAGAACATTGTATTATTTCTTAGAATTCATGAACCTGAATTCAGACACAATTATTTAATGCTAATACTTTATCTCAGGGCTGTTCTTCATATTAAACATCCTGTGATTGAAATGTATAAGGATGTTATCTACTGGGGTGGTATCAAACAGAATAGTTTCTCATCTGCAAGCCCCACAGCACTGTGCTTGTTATCCCACTCTGCCCCTCGACCCCAAGCATACATTAATCTTTTACTGTCTCTTTAGTTTTGGGGCTTTCCTAAATGTCACAATTTTTAGATATATATGCTGTAATATTAAGGTTCTCCAAAGAAATAGAACAAATAGTGAATAAAGATATGAATGATGAAAATTTATTATTATTGACTTGTACAGTGTGGAGATTAGAAAGCCCATGATGAGAAAAGTCAATGAAATGGAAAACTGAGAAGAGCTGGTTTCTGTTCAGGGCAAAAGGAAGGATATAAACGTGTCTTTCATAGGGGCATGGGTGTTCCTGTTTCCTATTCGGAACGTCAGCTTATTGGATAAAGCCCGCATCATGAACCGGAAACTACTTTATTCATATACCAAGTTAGATACAAATCTCACCCAAAACATCATCATAAAATACACCCAAAACAGTTGGAATTTCAGGCAATCTAAAAATCTCAGTCAAATAGGCACACAAAATTAAGACAACTCAGAGAAAATAATCTAATACTTTGTCTCATATATAGAAACCGGATTACACACACACACACACACACACACACACACACACACACACACACACACACACACACACACACACACCACGATATGGCATGAAATTAGAAAGGGAACTATTTTGGAAGAGGAAGGAACTACTAGAAGGAGCATGGAAAGTTAAAAATAGTAACTGGAAGGCTGAGTATGGTCCCAGTACATGTTTTATTATTATGTAACCCATCACCTTGTACTGTCAACACACACAAATATTTTTTTGTAAATTAACCATTGCCAAGATTTAGCTCTTTTACAATTGCTTGGTTCATTTAGTAACATGCATTTGAATTTCTTTACTGTCTTTTCAAATGTTTATATAAATATTATTTCATTGCTTTTACATGTGACTTTTATCCTTCACCTACTGAAGATACCATGTTTCTTCCAAGCTTTGACAATAACGAATAAAACTGCAAACACAATCTGTGGTAACACATTAATATAGACAAAAAATTTAATTAATTTGGTTAGATACCAGAGAACATGATTACTGTATTATATGCTAAGAGTATGTTTGGTTTTATAAGGTGTTCTATTTTTTGAGATTATAGTATAGTTACATTTCTCTCTTCCCTTTCCTCACTCTGCACCCTTTCTTTTCAGATACCCCTCTGTCTGCTCTCCTTCAAACTCATGGCCTCCTTTTATATTAGTTGTTATTGGATGTATACGTATATACATACATATATACATACCTACATACATACATATGTGTTTGTGTACGTGTGTGTGTGTGTGTGTGTGTGTGTGTGTGTGCGCGTGTGTGTGTGTATCCCCAAATATAATCTTCTCAGTCTGTATATTACTTGTATGCATGTTTTCTGGGCTGAGCTGTACTAGACAGCTAATAGGTGTCCTCATCCTTGAGGAAGATTATGTCTTCTGCTTCCAGCATTCCTTAGTTGCCTGCAGTTCACTGGGCTTTTTCCTATCCACATTGGCATTTCCCATTGATGTCATCCTAATGCAACTCATGGATAGGCAGTTGGTGAAACTTTGTCTCCCTGACCATGACCAATCGAAATGCAGAGTTGTAGAGCCCAGTACCAGTGGATACAATTACAAACAATTCCTGTACCTAAAGTTCAGGGAGCATTGCAAAAGAGAGGGTGGGAAGATTGTAAGAACCAGAGCATCAGGGAGTTTGCTATGAGATTCTGTCATTCAAAGACACAAAATTTGTGATCATTTACTCAGAAATTCTAGAAAAGTGACACAATAATTCCCCAAATGCACAAACACATTCACATATAAATGGTGTACATATAGGGAAAAATAGAAATATGTATCTAACATTTCTATTTCAATAAAAGAAATGGGCTCAGTATGTAATGAATTTTGGAAATTGCCTTTAGTTAGGAAGTCTATGTGTGTGACATTCCCAATCTTTTAAAATCTTATAAAGAGAATTTCCCAAGGCATTTCCTACTTTTTCCTCAATGTTAGAATAGCCTTTACTCTGCTTCAGAAGCTGGAGTTCTGTAATAGCAGAAAAATAAGCAGAATTCATGCAGATTTTAGTGTAGAAAGCACTCAATGTGTCAAGCCCCCAATAACAACCTCAACAAGCAAATGTAAAGCATTACATTCATTTGTAGAGAAAACCAGAGGACACAGAGGACAAGTACATAGACATATGGGCTGTAAACCCAAACTTTGGTGCTTACTCTTTGATAATCTCGGTCATAGCATTTAACTTTTCTTAACCTTGCTCTTATGGTCTATAAAGTGGGGGTAGTATTAATATGTACTAATAAATATTGAAATGTATTTGAACAATGCGTGGATTATTACATAATGAGCATTCAATGCTCATAAGCTTATCATTATTGCTACATTTTGTGATAAGAAAACCCCCTTTATTATTCTAAATATAAAATAAACAGATAAAGATCAGGATCAGACAGTTTTAATACAAATATTCTGACTCAAAAGTCCACTGTCTTAAAAAGTGTCAACTCACCACATACTACGCAGGAAAGGATGTAGGCTGGCACACAAGAATGAGCAACTCAGCTATGAGCTTTCCTCTGCTCTGAAATACATAGTTCATTCAAAGATGTTATTTTTATATGGCCTATCTAAAATAATGAATTGCCCAAGGACAAATCAGAATCTGTGTTGTTTTGATTTTCCTTTTGCAAAAAGCATTTAATATTATGGACAGCAATCTGAGGAAAGATTATGCAAATGATTACAGTTGTGGAAAACATAGGAATATTCTTCGATGTATACTCCTAGACATAGTACAGAACTTCATTTTTATATTTTCAGGACAAAAAGTACTATTGATTCACAAATATTTAAGAGATAAGACACCAATTAGGTCAAAACTAACATCCTCACAATTACACTGTCTTCTTTGAATAGTTATTTGTTGAATTTTCACAATAACTGCAGAACTTAATCTTATGGAGTCACGGAGATTCTTAGAATACCTCTCATAGTTAACAAAGTCATCCAGTACTTAATGGCACTGTAAAAGCCACCTCAAGTTTGCCTTGACTCAAAGCTTAAATGTGGGTGTTTTTTGTTTGTTTGTTTGTTTGTTTGTTTGTTTTGTCTAACATAGTTAGCCTGTTTAATACTTTAGCTAATGCAATATGGGTGACATAAAGCAAAGACCAGGAAAGCCCAATTGCTGCTCAAATCTACACACTCATTCCTGAGTTTCTGTCAACCTTGCCATTCCATGTAGCAGTCAAGGCATCAGTCAAAGGACCAGCAGTGACTCTGAGCTTTATTTCTGGATGATGGCCACAGGAAGCCTTAATAGAACTTTTTTTTTGGGGGATTTTGTGCCAATTTAAACAAACATTTTTAAATGTTTGTTTTTTAAATTAAATTAAAAAGGTTCAAGAAATTATTCCATTCATCTATAAGCAGAGCCTGAAAATCCACAATGCTAACTGAAAGTGCTTTAAAGAGGGGATAATCAAAATACAGAAATCATTTTATGCCAGCCTAGTGGATATTGACTTCCATGATAGACAGAAGAGTATCTATTTGGCTACATTGCATATAAAGTAAAACTGGAAAGATTTGCCAAAAGATACCCTCATTGTATTAAAAAGCTAATGTAGCTGCTATTTTAATGAAAATTTGTAGGTGGAATTCCTCAGTGTCTTGGCAGTCACTACCAAATAACCATTCAGAGACTTCTTATTAATTACAAAACCTCCGCCAATAACTTATGCTTGTTACTAACTAACTCTTACAACTTAAATTAATGCATATCTCTTATGTGCCCTCTGCCATTTGATGGTACCTTCTTTCAGCATGGCATGTTCATCTCCTGCTTCATCTGTTTTTCTCTCCTCCAACCCCACACTTCTTCTTCACAGTGTCTTTAGTCTGGTTCTTCCACCTAACCTTATCCTGTCCAACTATTGGTCAATCAGCTTTATTAAACCAACCACAGCAACATATATTTATGAAGTGTAGAGGAATATTCCACAAAAAATAATGGTGCTTCTACCAAAAACTGAAGATAAAAAATAATCTTGACTTCAGTCAGGAAAAAAATACACATTTGGAAAAAAGATATAATTTCCTCTCATCATCTCACTAGATGTAGGTGCTCATAAAGTAATGTCTAGAGTACAAAAAGCTTATCAAGTACAAAGTTTATAACCTGTGACTATTTTACAGAAAAGAAGGCAGAAAACTAATTTTTCAGACACAGCAAAGATAAGAGAGCATTGCCAGGACACTTGAATTTTGAAAAATGATAGTTCTCCAAGCAAAAGTATTAGAACACAAGAAAAAAAAAAACTTGTATCTATACAGAAGGATGATGGCTAGCAGAAACAACTCCACCCAAGACTAGTTCACTGGACCAGTGAGTTTCCTGGGTTATTTAGAGGAGCATTGGTGATTCAAAGGCCCATATACCACTGCAAAGCCTGCTCCAGCATGGATTTCTGTGCAAAAGAAAGCATCCACATGGCTCTGTCCTGTTGTAATTACTACCTCCCATTGGCAAGTTCCTATTGGCAGACACAACATCTGTTTCATGTCTTATTGCACACAGCAAAAGCCACACAGCTGCTACCACAGCTGGCTTATGATCCTGTCCTGTATGTGCTACCTTCCCTGACTGCAGGATATTATCTAGTCTATATCCTTGGGAGGGAAGTTTCCCATAATCATGAGGAGGCATTATGACTCATACCACACAAAGGAAGATAGGCACTCTGGGATTCCTTCCAAGGATGTCCCACTCTCAGGTGAATTGGTCTTGGTGCATATCTAATCACAGAATGCAGGAAGCATGCAACTGTCAGTATAATGAAAAAGCACACCATTCCATATCACATGAGAGGAAGATTGATACTGAGTTGCCATCACAGTTGCGGTACCCTCAGATGAACCAACATCAATTTCATGTCTTATCATTCATCCTAAAAGCACATAATTCCATAACTCATCTTTGGTCCTTTCAGTCCCTGAGTAGGTGGCAATTATGTCATGTCAGTTTTTCTCAGATGACCCAAATGTAGCTACATCCCGCAGAGGTTCCACCTAGTGTTAGGATAAATCTTTCCGCCAAAAGCCGCAGAGCCCTACTGCCACATGTGCGCTTTCCGCCAGCCACACGACCAAGTTAGGGCGCAAATGAATACACAGAAACTTGTATTAGGTTCAAAGCTGCTTGGCCAATGACTAGGATTCTCATCTGTTAGCTCAGTCTCAATTATCTTAAATATATATATTTTATAAGAATTATCTTATCGGACGCCTTATTGGTATCCCTCCTTGCCAGGGGATCACATTGTGCCACTGGAGCAGGATCAGAGGGGAAAAGAGGACGCTTTCTGTTTCTCCTTCTTTAAATATGAGTCTCCTTTCTATGTCACTTCCTGCCTGGATCATCACTTATCTACTACATTTCCCAGAATCCTCTTTGACTCATAGCCCTGCCTAACTTACAGTTTCATTGGCCAAAGAGTATTTTATTTAACAATCAATAAGATAAACATACACAGAAGTACTTCCCCATAAACCTAGCATAGGTAAAAACCTATAAAATCTATTACATGGGGTTTCTGCACAACTTGCAGACAACTCCACCAAAAGGATGTGCACTTTGCTTTTGTTCCCAATACTCATAGCCAGGAACAATACTACCTTGTTCACTTTTCAACTCCTGTATTGACCTCACATTATACTACAACTTAGTGACCAGTGAGTGCTGAATTTTTTGAAGTTACCAAGTCTAAGTTGCCTAATATTTAACATATCTATTGCCTAAATCCAATTTAATATGCTTTAAATCTTTTTATTTCTTTAATGTAACTAAAGAGTTAATAATAAGGAAAGTGGTGGGTCAATTACCACAGTCTGCAAACCACAGTGGATATGATCTGAGGTGCTCCAGAACTAAAGTTGCCCCTCACCCTCCCACCCCCTCCACAGGTTAGGTGCATGGTCTAGCTCAAGGAGAAACAATGATAAGACTTAAGTGGACACATGCATGCTGTGCTTTTCTCTTTCCTTTGCCAAATTTTGGAGAAACAATGACTTGGGTGCATTTTTTACACTTATTGAAGAAGATGTAGAAATAAAACTTTAATTACTAGAAAAACCATTAAGAAGAAAGTATATTTTATTCCTTCAAGTTGTCCCATGAGCTTTTGGGGACAAAACTCTTAAGCCTCTTCATTGCCATAAATCCACAAACTAATAGATAGTGTCATTTCCCTACCATCATAGTGGTCATTTATATTGACAGAATATTCTAATAAATGTCTCATCTGTTTGACCATTTGAACCAAACAAGACTAACATCATTTTCCAACTACCTTGTTCCAGTTAGCATGGACTTGCAAGAAATCACTCTACAATGAAGTTAGTTGAAACAGTGATTTATCGTCTTATATTTTTATGTGTTAAAAACCTAAGAAAGTCCATCCAGGGTGAACCTTCTTCCTTGAGGTCTTTCATGAGGTTGTTTCAAGGTGGAGATGCCTAGGATTGCATGGGAGACTTCTCTACTCCCAGACTTTGATACCTGATCTTAAAATACATAAGTGTTTCTTTTTCTATGCAGCCTCATCATCTATTTTTTAAAATGAAGACTGGTTAAATCAGTAGAACCTATGTTTTAGGACCTAGGTCAAAGTTTGTGGTATTTTAATAATAAGAAGCATTGTTGTATTAAAACTAGGAAAACATAGTTTTGAATGTCTATTGTGTGTAAGCTGCTCCACCTGTTACTTATTTAAACTATAGCTGCCTTAATTGGGGGACATCTATGAAATATCTGAAATATTTTAATAGTGAGAGTGGCATAAAGACAACTTACAAGACAGACAGTTTTTTATTTCCTAGAAGTGGAGGTAGGCAATTTACTGTAAGGTTAAAGTTCTTTCTGTCAATAACTTTATCTGTATAGGCTTCTTACAATAATCTGATGTTAAATTCTAAGTTCTAGATCAACATTGTAGGGGAAGCTGTAGCCACGCCTTCTTAGGGGCTGGCTACAGGAGTACCTAAGGGCTTGTGAGGGCATGGTCAGAATGAGTAGGGGGACTGCGTTTTCGGTTTCGGTTTCTCTTTGCTTCTTGCTGTACAGACTACCACCGGCTGGCTGGTTCGCTCTGTAAGTAAGGCTTTTCCCTATTAAATACCCTTATATTTCTACCTGACTCCATATTGGTAATTTCCTACTATACAACATGGTGGTATTTGCCTGTAAAACCAACACTAAAGGAGCTGAGACAAGAAGACCACAGCAAGTTAGAGATCAGCCTGGGCTGTGTAAATGAAATCTGTCTCAAAACAGAAAACTAAAGCAAAATATTAAGTCCAAAGTGACTTTGGACAGGAGCATGGTTATGAAAGACTAAGAGTTACTCAATGTTTTCTCCTGGGTTGATCTTGAAGCACAAACTTAGTACACGGAGGTCAGCAGAAAAGGTAAGGGAGAACAAACCACAGAAAATTGCACAGTCTTTATTTGAAGAGTGAAATGTATGACATCAGTACTCCTTTCCAAGTATTTTTCTCCTTTCAAAGCAACAGTTACAGACTTGTCATAAAATAACGGAATTTTTGTTTTAATTTGCTTAATAAAAAATTACCTGAAACACTGTAAGGAAAAATAAATATAACCCTTTTATTAGAAAACAAGTAAAAAATACCATGGTGTTTTTCAACTACAATGCATCGAGGAATGCTTAGCTTTCTATTTCTAGTATTTTGCTCTTTTCAATGAAGTATCTGTTGAACGAAAACAAAATGTCAGAGTGATATGATGATCATAAGAGAGAAAAAAGAAAATTTTTTCCATTTTTGTCTATCTGTGAACATTAAGATATCTTACTTCTTTTTGTTTAAGCTTTCTGAGAGCTGAGATTACAAATGTGAGCCATCCCAGTTCTAAAAGAAGTAAGCCACAGACAATCCAGTTTGCATGGACACAAACATTTATAACAATAACACTATTTATTGTACTTCTAAATGCCATATCTTTGCATAAAATGCAGTCCATTTTACATGATAACCTTATTAAATGAGTATTGTCATCATACTTAAGAGGTACAGAACAAAAATGAGGCTAATAACCTAGCAAAAGTACCATTAAGTAAAAAGGAAGGTACTGTTTTGAACCTGAGTTATGTGACTCACTCCAGGGCTATGCTTCAATAAGGAAAAGTAGAGGCTTTGAGTCATTGTCCCAGTGGGAAGATAACGTTAATTAACAGAGCCAAATAATAGTGAGTGACTTAATCCAGTGGTATGGGGTTTCTCAATGATCTGTTGTTTCCCACTTGGGCAAGTTTCTTAATTCTTTGTGATGACATTCATTTTATTGGAAGAGGTAACTCTTTCAAAACAGCTGTAAAGGGGCTATCCTAAAGTGAATGATTGACAAACATGTTATTATTACAACAGCTACTATAACAGTAATGCTTATCATTATATATTTATAACTGGCTTGTATTAGAAGTAAACCTTAGTCTAGTTGCAAAGTAGAAACTTCATAGTAAAATAAGTTTTGTTGTCAATGATGAGTTGGTCTTATGAACAAGACAGTAAATATCTTCTGTAACGAGACATCAGTATTTACTCCAGAAATGACCTAAACCATAGAACACAATTGTTGGTAAATTTGTATTCCCTTCTTGTAATCCCATCACATGATGGGTTGATTGTCCTTAATACTGTCTGACATCATCGTTCCTAATACCTCTTACCATTTTTGTTTTGTTTTCAAGACAGGGTTTGTCTATGTAGCTTTGGCTGTCCTTGAAACTACTCAGTAGACCAGTCTGACCTCAAACTCATAGAAATCTGCCCACTTCTGCCTCCTGAGTGTTGGGATTAAAGGTGTGTGCCACCACTGCCTGGCATATCTTGCCTTTTTATCATTTGATGTACCTGGAAATAATGATCATTGACACAGTATATAAATCTACTTTTTATTTGAATTTCAACTCTATCATATTTTTTTCTTTCTTTGGGATAAATCTGTGAGTTCAACTTTCAGTGTTTTGACATAGCTATAGTCATTTTTCCATTCAAAATAGTTCAACATGTGTTCTTCCTTTGAGACCATGACTGTGAAAATTGAGCTTTCTTTTTAATTTCATTGGCCATTAACAAACTAGGAATTTGACATGGCTAGTCACTGAATATATTTGAAACCTTGACTCACTTAGAAAAATGAAATTAAAAAGAAATTTGTTCTGTGGGGAGGGCTTCTGTAACCTAAAATATTTCTCTTTGTTCCTTCTGTTTAAAACTATAATGAATTATTTTATTATAGTGCTATTTAATATGCAAATTTTATTGCTGTTCTTATAGTGAAGGATGCTTTTAAAAACAATATGAAATATAAGAAAATACATTTTATAGGAGGATAATTCTCTAGTGTTCTACAGGACAGTGGCCAACTTGTTCACAATGATGAATAAAGAACTCAGGGATGGACATTTGAAGCTTCTCAATAAAAAGAAAGAGTAAATGTGTAGGGAATAGGAAATTTTCTGATTTCATCACCATGTGCTGTATCCATGAATCATCACAAAACACCCTATAAATATGGACAATTGTGTATCAACTAAGACATTTAAATCTACACTTGAAAATATTTGAAGTACATTAAAATTGTACAAAAAAAGATATGCGATTTCTGGAATCAATGTAAGGCCTGTTGTGACAAGTACTATATCAGATGCAAGTTAGAATTTTGAGAAAAAAAGATTTTCCTTTTTCTCAAAAAATTCTATTATTATTATTATTATTATTATTATTATTATTATTCTAATTCCATCTTTCTTATGAATGCCACTGATGATCAGTGTGGTTAAGTGAGTAGATGAAAGTCAGATGGTAAGTGTGGAAGTCAGGTTCCAAACGCAGGCATTCAAACTGTGTCATCTCATGCTGACTCAATGCTGAAAGTCAGTCTGAAGAATGTGAGAATTAAGGGTACACAGAAGGGCCGGGCATTGGTGGCCTATGCCTTTAATCCCAGCACTTGGGAGGCAGAGGCAGGCAGATCTCTGTGAGTTCAAGGCCAGCCTGGTCTCCAGAGCATGTGATGAAAGAGTTAAAGGATTAAAATTCTGCTGAAAGTTTTATCTACCTGAAAGATATCAAGGAAGGAACCATTAAAAGGCTAAGGGGAAGAATAACAGAGTCAACTATAGATGCCTTCCATGCTTTCCGAACAATTAAAAAAGAAACCCTACACTTGTTCTATGATGATAAATACTTCTCTCTTAGACCGCTGAAGGAATTCAGTTCTTTTTTGTAGACTTTACTGGAAGAAACCTACTTGCTCTGAACGATTTGTCCTTTGTTTTGTTTTGTTGCTTTCTTTTACTGTTGGATCTCTGAGTGAACATTCCAGCTTGTCACCATGTCAATAGCCAAATCGGGCTGATGATGAGAACAGTGTGCTATATTAGTAAAAGAAAAACAAGGTTGTAAACTCTCCTTCAAAGTCTTCATGTTGCTCTTGGCTATAACTGGGAAAGGGCTTGAAGCAGTCAAGCAAGGAAATATAAAAAGGTACAAAAACTGCTTCAGGGAGATCAGTGATGGGTAGCACAGCTCCATGTGAAATAGACTTTAAGATTCATCTGAAAGGCTAACACATAGTCCATACTGTGTAGCTATAGATGGAATGAATTAACACTGCAAGAGACTCCATGCTCTCAACTGTACTGGGACAAGTAGGTTTGGGTTTCTCTTATTTCTATGTCCTTAGCTGTGTGTTGTAGTTAAATAGGAAAATCCACCACATGGACAAGAACAAAGGAAGACATTTTCTCCCCACAGCCTTCTTGTCCCAGGTTAAACCTTTAGTAGTCTCAGCCATCATTATACATAGTATAATAGAGACAACAATGATGTGAGGTAGTTGAGAGGTGACCAGCTACTGCTCTTCACTTTTACTTTGTGACATTATACAAAGCAAATGGTTTTGCCATAAATGCTTTCTTCTGCAAAATACAAGTCAGTGTTTTATGTTTTTAAAGATTCACTTAGGTGATACAATCAATGTCAATATTTGACCAATACCAATCAACACAATGTTGTAAACTTGAGTACATTAAACCTTAATGGCAAGGCTGACTGTCCATGAGCACTCACTAAGCAGACCAAGGCATTATTCACTGCCAGAAATCATTTGAGTTGGTTAGTTATGCTGTGTGCCATTACTAAATATCTTTCCTCTCACTTCTGCAGTCAAATATGATATTAATACCTCTTATTTATGACTTTGGCTAATAAATATTGAGTAGCATTCGCATTGCTCTCTTAAGAGGAATGTAGGTGATGCTTTTCTGGAATTTAGGACCTTGGTCTTAAATACGTTTTTGTACTGATTGATGTTTCCTCCTGATTTATCTGAGCAGTTTACCTGCTAGAACGCTGTAATCCCTGATGAAGCTGAATGTCATAGTATTTCTGTCTCACTTTCTTTTTGCAGCAGAATGCCTAGGGCAAGGCCATGGACAGATTCATTAAATGGAAGGCACGTTAACAGGAGTGGTTTGATGAAATGAACTAGGGCTCCAGAGAGCAGACCTGGGTGTGTCCCACAGTCAGTGGCTTTGCCTTGGAGCAGCCACCAAGGCCTTATGTAACAGAGGGCCTGCTTGACTCCAGCAGGAAACCCAAGCCCAGACGACACTCTGGCTCCAGACGGCTGCCAGGTAGCAGCTGACTGTCTCCTTTCTTCTCTGTTCCCAGTGCAAATGCCCCAGAACAGCTTTTCCCCTCACAGCCTGAATTCATTAGATTTATTTTCTCCCAGCCATGCTGGGGAGGTTGAATTGCCCTCATTCATAAGCTGACTCCAGACCTAGAGAAAGAGACAGCAGTGTCCAGCTATTGCACCTAATAAAATGTGTTCAGTGGAAATCACAAGAAAGACTGGATGAAAAATTCAAAGTAATAAGTAACCCCAGGAACCTTCACTGGAAAGCCAACATCTTCACAAGGCTGGGGGTGTAAAGATACCTTGGGCTTCACCTTTACACAGATCAGGAGGCTCCTCACCCTTGATCACAAGTTTCTTCTGGATTTCCCATGATCCCAAAGGGATTTTGTATCCATAAACAAAACCTGAACTTTTAAAGGATGGTAGCTAATGCTTAAAGACAGAGCAGACAGAAGAATTTGCATGTCTGATGGGGTCATCCGCACCCCAGTGCCCTCTCCTGGGCCACTGCCTCCCATTCTTGCTCACTAATGCTGTTGATAATTAGTGCTGTCACGAAGTTCGTTTGTCCATTAACACTCAGCACATTGCTACTGGTTTTTCCCAAGACAGCATGTTCTATTCAGATTTATGTCTTAAAGATGTAAGACTAACTTCCATATCATAATTTAGTCCATTAAAATAAAGTGATTGTATAAAACTCTCCTTCTCTTTCCTCTTCCACCTCCTCTACTTTGCTTCTGTGCAGGTCAAGCTACAGAATGTGCCCATGAACACAGGAAGGCTTTTCATGGCACAGTCCTAACGGGCCCTGTGTTTGAAATCTGATTTGAGGTATATTTCTACTTGTCATAAATACAACCCCTTTCTTGAAAAAAGAAGTAAGGGCAAAATCATAAGCAAAATGAAAATTTCTCATTGACCTCTCTCTCTCTCTCTCTCTCTCTCTCTCTCTCTCTCTCTCTCTCTCTCTCTCTTCCTCTTCCCCTCTGTTATTTTTAAAGTTACCAGGCAAAGTAATAGATTTCACTGTGATGTTTTTATACGTGCATATGGGAGGGAGTGGGGGGGGGAAGAAGGAAGAAAGGAACTCTTCTGAGAATATAATAGCTAAATATTAACATAGGCTAAAACACCTGATAAAGGACTAGCTTGCATTTTTTCAAGTTCCGTTCGTCCTTCTTATGTCCACATAATTTACTCTGAAAGCCTAAGTGTTCTTTTTTAGGCTGTGTTGTTTCTTGTTATACTACCCAAAAAGCCATCAGCATCAAACTTTGCCTTTTAATCTCTCAGAACATTGCTATCTACATCTTTTAGTTTTAGTAATTTGGTCATAATTAGGAGAACATGTACTTTGACATATTGTTCCTTTCAGATAATATTCACCATTTTAATAAAAATGGAAGCAATATTAAATTTAACTCAAAGTCCTGAGGTCCTCAAATAAACTAAGTTGGTGATTATTACATAAGTACTAATTTTCAGCCCACTGAAATGCAGATAAAAAATGGCAATACAAATAAAACCTCCGGAACTTGTAATCTAGTAGGGAAGACAGACACAGAGTCTAGTGAGGGTCAAACTGGAAACTGAACTAAAAGTAATGGGAGAATACTGGAGTACAAATTCAAGTTGGAAAAAGAGGAGCTTTTCTTACTTGAGGCATATTTGAACTAAAAATTTTTTAAAATGAAGTTTAGGAATGGCTTGAGTACCCTGACTCAGCAACTGTGCACTGCATAGTGCTTTTAGAAAATGGAAAGTATAATGTGGCAGATGTGATGAAGATAATAGTCTGGAAATGTACAGTGAAAAGGAAACTACTGTTAGATTAACAGTAATTGAGAGACATGTTTGCAATGTAAGGAATTTGAGCTTTTTTTGTATAGTGAAATCATTGTATATAGTGCAGCAGGAGACATCAGGACTGTGTATGTTAGAGTGATACTTCTGCTGGAAAATTCCTATTGAAATCTTATAAAGTACATAGCAAGGTGACCAAGTTTACTCCAACTAGGGCCTGAGGAAACAAGGCAATAGCAGTTTGGTAATTACAAAGTCACAGAAGGAAGAAGCAGGTGGCAGAGACATTTGGGAGGCAGAGTATGGCTAGTGCCAGAGAAGGAAATATTCAACTTTAGTCTAAATGTTTTGGTGTTTTCATAGAAAACAGAAAATAGAACAATGCCACCTGTGACGTAGATAACCTATGAGTTTGTTTTGGATTTTATTATTTTAAAAAAAATGGTCTGTGGTCCAACTTTCCTGATCTTGGGCAACTCTAGATCTTCAGACCATAATTCTCTGATCTATGAAATAACAGCACAGCTCCGGCTCTGTGTATCTCAGTGGGCTGCTCTGACAATTGATCAAGGTTATGAATGCAGCTGTGTTTCTAAACTTTCAAATCCATTCATAAAAAGTTGAATCAGTAAAACTATTCAACTCACCTTTTTCTTTTCTTGGAGCCAACTTTAAATATGTCAGCATGGTATTCCCTCATGTAAAACAAAACTTTGACTCCTAAAGAAATTGGTTGTTAAAAAATAAAGCCAAAGAAAATGATTTCTAATTTTTAAGTATACCTAGAAAACTCAGATTTGTTTTAATTACAGAGATGTTTGGGATTGAATAATCCACACTGAGGGTTTTAAGCTAAGAAAGTTTCCAAAATGGAAAAGGAGAACAAAGGTAATTATTATGGAAGCTTGAAATGTCTCCATTTCCTGCACCTGGTTCACATGTGAATGCTTCCAGACATCATGGAATAGCTTAGTGCAAGAATGATGATGACCCCAGGCATCAAAAGAGGAGAATGAACTCATTTAAGAGATGGGAATGCTGATGCCTTCGTTACTATCAAACTGTGCTCTGTGGCATGTGGACACAATTAGCACCTTGATGTGCCTTCTCAACTGAGTAATAGTTATCAATGATGCAACTTCTCATTGAAGGGATTGCTAGGAGCAACCTTGAGGTGAGTGACAGGAGCCTTGAGATGCTCCTCTGAGAAGATGTGATTATAGCTCATGGGGAAAAAAGGGGGGTATGATAAGTTTCTTGATGGAGGTGTGCTTAGAACATGGAGTCTGCTCCAAAGTCAAACTAAACACCCTGAAGTATATATGCATAGTTTTGCTCCAATTATTTATTTGCATTCAGCTTTTGCTATAGAAAGAATTAAGGCTGCCTAACAATAAGCAGTGATAAACAAAGTAAAAACAAAGGAAGTTGGAGTACAGGACAACATGAGAGAATAAACAATGAATGCGGCAATAGGACTAAAAGAAACGAAACTCTGTGCATTGCTGTCAGGGTTGCCTACTACTTCTGTCCTGAATAGTGTGGTGGTTTTAACAAGAAATGCCCCCATGGGATAATGTATTTGGACAACAGCTGGTGGTGCTGTTTGTAGGAAGCAACAGAAGTAAAAATCATCATTTTGACTTGTTGGTAAAAATTTACTTTTCTATCTTTGTTCCATTTGCTTAGTTTGGACACTATGAAATTTAGACAACTCTACTATACAGAAAACAAACTGTGGCTGCAAAAATTCACAGCCAATGTGATGATATTTTTATGAAACGACCATTGTATTGTTGCTTTTTTATTATTAAAATGTCATATTTTGCATAAATTTTATAATATAAAATCAAATACTAGGACCACAGAGATGGTCCAGCTGGTAAGTATGCTTGTGGCCAAGTCTGAAATCCTAAATTCAATCCCCGTGACCCACATGGAAAACTGACTCCCACAAGTTGTCCTCAGACCTCATATACATGCAATGGCATGTGCACATGCACATTTGCAAACACTCATAAATAAGTAAATGTACTAAAACACTAAAAACTAAACACTCATAAATTAAACACTCATAAATAAGTAAACATTAAAAATTAAAATCATTCCATTTTATCGCTCAGCTTCTTGTATAGCCATATATTTGCAAGACAAAAATCATTGTATGATGCATCTTTGACATTTGCCTCTTGTAAAATTTGCATAATTTTTCAAAAATAAGGTGTAATCATTTAAACTGGCTGCGATTAGTCTCAACAATCCATTGCTGCTTATTTTCCAATGCATAATTTAGGCTGAGTTGTTCTGTGTAGAGGCAGAAGTGCAGGTAATAACTACTAAATCTTAGAACTTTAACATGACTATTTTAGAAAGAAAAATTCTTACTAAGCTTTTCGGTTGAGAAGACTTGCCCAATTCTCATACTAAATGATTCCTTTTTCTAGCTAGTCACAAACTTATAGGCATTACTTATGGTATGTGGTTTTTCTAAAGTGATGTTTGCTTTACAACAAAGCAACTGGAAAAGAATCAAGTTTTAGAAATGTCTCCACAACAGAATTTAAAATAAGATATAGTCAGGAGGTCTTGGGCCAGACTGATGTGACGATATTGAAGATAATTTGCCTACTTAAGTATAATTCTTTAGCTTTAAAAGTCCAAAAGATAGCCTTAATATTTTTGAGATTCCCAATCTACCTGCTTTATATGATCTTTTCACAGGCTACTACTCAAAATTATTACATGTCATTGTTGATTTTGCAAAACGTTTTTGGATTGAGAAGTCTTAGTAAAGTACAATAGTTTGAAAAAAAGGGGGTACTGTTCTGGTGTTTCCATTTCTTCCCAATCCAGCTCCTTGAACACCATAAGCACTGTAACCACTTTGCTGATGCTCTGTGTTTATACTGTGGACCCCAAGATCATAAGCTGCAAGCATAATCAGAAACCACAGAGCTGACTGGATTAAGTTGGGTCCTTTCTGAAAATAGCACGTCTTGATTCACTGAAGTCCCTGAAGTATTTTTCATGTCGAAGACCAGAAAGAGTCACCTTTGGGGTCAGAATCTCTTTTACAAACTAAGTAAGCAATCACTTACTTCATCACCAGCAATTGTTGCCCCAAAATAAGATCTCTGTTTTTGGAGTTCTAGTAGGTAATATTGGAAATAAGAAAGCTTAAAAGTTTATATTCTCTTTTTACTTCATGTTAGAAAAATGTAGGTTATAGAGAAGTGAATTAAGTTTTCCAAAATCAATGAAAGAGACTATATCAGACTTTATTTGAGACCCAGGTCTTGGGCTTTTTTGCCAAGGAAACATTTTGTGCCATCCCTGCTGTTAAATTGAGAATGCCTAACAAGATTTCAAAATAACCACAGGCAATTATGAGAGTTTGACATAAGACATGTTACAGATGTTTGGAATTTAGCCTTCAAATATTTTTCAGTAGTTTTTAAAGTGAAAACATTATAGCCTGCCTGGAAAATATGTATCAATTACAAATATGATTATTGTCTGAGCTGCTTTTTGTTAACAGGATTTACTGTATTATCCAGTTTAACTTAATGTTATGTAGTCATTAAAATAATTTGTTTAGTAACAGTTTGTCTCAACAAGTGCTAGCTCATAACATGTGGATAGTTGCTTGATTGTTTCTTGTTTTAATCCAAACACACTGAAACAAAATGACTCTAACTATATGAAAAATTAAAATAATATTTATGTCTATCTCAATATTAAGTGTTTAATCATAAGATTTGATGTTATAAACTAATAATTTACCATTTCACAATACATATAATAGGTAGCATTTTCTACTAAAATTTGGTTTTCCATTTACATACCAACCCTGGGTCCACCTCCCTCTCCACTTCTGATCCCCCCACCCACTCCTCAGAGGAAGTAAGGCCTTCCTTAGGGAGTAAATGAAGTCTGGCACAAATAGTCAGCTTTTTAATAATACATTTCAAATAAAGGAGGTATAATAGTAATGTATCATATGTATTTATAAAATAAAAATTATATGTTTTAGCTGGGCGTTGGTGGCATATGCCTTTAATTCCAGCTCTCGGGAGGTAGAGGCAGGTGGATCTCTGTGAGTTCCAGGACAGCCTCCAAAACAATACAGAGAAACCCTGTCTCAAAAAACAAACACAGGGCCAAGTTCCAGGATTCCTGTTGAAGAGGGAAGAAGGATTATATGAGCAAGAGAAGTCACGGTCACCACAGAAACAACTAACCTAGATTCATAGTAGCTCACAGACTCTGGACCAACATCTAGGGAGACTGCATGGGAGTGTCCTAGGCCCTGTACATATGTATGACAGTTGTGTAGCTTGGTGTATCTGTGGGACTCGTAGTAGTGGGATCAGGGCCTGTCCCTAATGCTTGAGTTGGCTTTGGGGAACCTATTCCTCATATTGGGTTGCCTTGCCCAACCTTAATACAAAGGGAAGAGCTTAATCCTATGTCAACTTGATATTTCATGTTTGTTGACACTCAGGGGAGGCCTGCCTCTTTCTGAACAAAAACAGAGCAGTGGATGGGGTGCAGAGGGGATTCATAAGGTGAGGAAACAGAAGAAGCGGATGGAGGGTAAATTGTGGTCAGGATGTAAAATAAATGAAAAATTAATAGAAAAGAAAAAAGCAGGAAATTTTTTAAAAGAGAAAGAAAAAGGAAGGAGCATTTACTACCCAAGAAATTACATTTTACATAGAATGTAAAACAGAGCCTATGACTTATATAGCTCAAGAATTTGGTCTGTTGCAATGGTTGTGACACAAAAACAATTTTGACAAAAATATAGATAGTCTATTGCTATAAATGCTGTTAAATAGTGAAGGAAAGGAATGTGAACAGAAATTGATTGGTGTCTTGAAATTTGCAGGCAAATGGATGGAACTAGAAGAAACCATTCTGAGCAAGGTAACTCAGTCACAAAAAGACAAACAGAGTATGTACTCACTCATACATGGATTTTAGACATAGAGTAAAGATTACCAGCCTATAACCCACACCGCCAGAGAAGCTAGGAAACAAAGAGGACTCTAAGAGAGACATACATGGTCCCCCAAAGAAGGGGAAAGGAACAAGATCTCCTGAGCAAATTGGGAGCATGGGGGAGGGGATAGGGAGCTAGGAGAATGAGAAGGGGAGAAGAGGAGGGGTAAGGAGGACATAAGGGAGCAGGAAGGTTGTGTAGGGGAAAAATAGAGGAGAGCAAAATAAGAGATACCATAAGAGAGGGAGCTATTATAGGTTTAAAGAGAAATCAGGCACTAGGGAAATGTCCAGAGATCTACAAGGATGACACCAACTAACCATCTAAGAAACAGTGGAGAGGCTACCTTAAATGCTCTCCCCTGATAATGAGATTGATAACTAACTTATATGCCATCCTAGAGCCTTCATCCAGCAGCTGCTGGAAGAAGAAGAATATGTCCACAGCTAAACACTAAACTGAAATCCAGTTGCAGAGAAGGAAGAGCAAAGGGGGTCAAGACCAGGCTGGTGAAACCCAGAGAAACTGCTGACCTGAAAAATGGGTGCTCTTGGTCCCCAGACTGATCACTGGGAAACCAGCATAGGACTGATCCAGACTCCATGAATGTGGGTGTCAGTGAGGAGGCCTGGGAAATCTATGGGGCCTCTTGTAGTAAATCAGTACTTATCCCTAGCATAGGAATGGACTTTGGGAGCCCATTTCACATAGAGAGATACTCCCTCAGCCTAGACACATTGGGGAGGGTCTCAGGCCTATCACACAGGATATGACAGACTCTGAAGACCCCTCCCATGGAAGGCCTCACCCTCCCTGGGGAGCAAAAATGGTATGGGATTGGTAGGATGTTGGGGGGGATGGGAGGGAGGGGAGGGAGAGGGAATTGAGAATGACATATAAAACAATCTTGTTTTTAATTTAAATTAAAAATGAAGAAAAATGATTGGTGTCATATAACTGTATTAAAATCTTATCATCAATAAATAATGTTCACATACCTTTCTTAGCCTTTGGAAACACTGCAGTTCTGTATAGGGTATCAGCCTGTTTCTAAAGCATGTTATAAAAAAGTATTTTGACCTCCATTCTATCAGTCATAGTCTTTATACAATAAAAGATTCAAAAGTAGGGTTTTTGAGATCATGTGTCTACTATGTAACTTGACCATGGAAATCTTGAACGTATTATATTAAAATATGTCAACCTTAAGAGCCAAATAGTTATGGATCGATCTAGAAGAAGGAAACTATGTAAGGACACATTTAAAGTTGTAAGGAAGTTGTCATTTTCACTTGCACTGAAGAACAAAAGTGTATTAAAGTGTTATCTCAGACACACTAACATGCAAATTCAATTCAGCAAGATAGTAAAATATGACTTCAAAATTACCATACTCTAAAAGAACCACACTGAAAAATAAGTAAGGTAAATGATTGTTTCATTATATCATTAGCAAATTCAGGAAGTCTAGAAAAATTAAGCTAGAGTTCATGAGCATAAGTTTCTTAAATCCTTAAAAAAAAAAAAATCCTAAGAAGTTGGTAGGGGAAAAAAGCCACACAGAAATACAAGAATACATTTCTAAGAATGTCACTGAGGTTATTTGTAACTAAGCACACAACAAAATGCAAGTGTCATTTGATAATTGCAGTACCAAATTTAGTGTCTGAGTAAGAGAACCTCTGCCTTTAAATGCTTTTAAACATTCAGGAAATAAAAGCAAACTGAAGGAAGTAACTGAAGGAAAACATCAGGTTACTCTTCACAATGTACTAATCTGCCTCATTTGTATTCTTTGCACCTACTTTACAAAACAAAGTGCATTTGGGGATTGTTAAACTTTTTTGTACAGAGTATCACTATTTAGCCAATGCTGGCTTTGACTTCACCATGTAGCCCATTCTGACCTCAAATTTGCTAACATCTTGCCTCAGTCTCCCAAGTGCTGGAATTATCGGTGTGCCCACATCTAAGTGTATTTTTAATTTCTCATTTATTTTACATCTTTTCCATTCTTCCAAATATCTTGTCCAATGGCAATTTTAGATTTGTCTCACTAATGAAAAGATAATACCAATTTTTATTGTTATAATACCCCACAGTGACTAAAGGTTTTTCTTTTGTGTAAGTATAGAATTTTGCTTTCCACAATAGCCTGATGAAAGATACTGTTGTCATCATGTTCTTGATATTGTGTATGCCATATTGAAAACTTGGTGTTTCTGGAATTTGAACTCAGATATCTAGAAATCCATACCTATCTACCTGATGTGATATGTGACATTGCCTTCTAATGTTTACCTGGGTGTTTTTACTTTATTCAATAAAGTTATGAACCAGCATTGCACTAAATGAGATCTTGGGTCCAAGATCTTTACTATGTTAGACAGCAAAACTTGGGGGTGGGTTTTTAACATCAAAACTATAATTATGTATAAATGGTCAATTCAATGAAAAACATTGTTTATAGACAGAACTTTAAGAAAATAATTCTTATCCCTTTAAGAAAGTTTAGGAACACCACAAGAAAACCCACAGTATCAACTAACTTGGGCTCATAGGGGCTCACAGAGACTGAACCATCAACCAGAAAGCTTGCATGGGACTGACCTAGGACTTCTGCATATATATTACAGCTGTGTGGCTTGGTCTTCTTGTGGGACTCCTAACACTAGGAACAGGGGTTGTCTCTGACTCTGTTATCTGATTTTAGGAGCTTTTCCTCCTACTGGCTTGCCTGGTCCAGCCTTAACAGAAGAGGAGATACTTAGTCTCACTACATCTTGATATGCCATGGCTGACTGACTGATATACATGGGTGGTCTGCCTTTTTCTGACGAGAACAGAGGAGGAGTGGGGGGCAGATTGGAGAAGAGGAGGGAGGGAAGAGGAAATGTGATTGGGCTGAGAATAATTAATTAATTAATTTTTTAAAAGAAAGTTCAGGAATCCCTAGCCGTAGAGGGAGAAAAGAAAAGAAAGAAAAAAAATTCATGAAGACAAACAAGCTTCAGGACACACACTGCATGTTTTGGACCCATTTCTTAGAGCTAAACTACCGAAAAAGACAAAGTGATCAAGAAAAGCAACAGAGAAAATGTGGGAGAGATTTCTCTTGTCACCCAGTCCAGAGAAACAAGCCAATGAACTGTTCCAGCTAGATCTCTTGGGTGGTCTCAGAAGGTAGAACTAACCAAAGTTGTTCCTCCTCCAATCTGGAAGTCCCATATGTATAAGAGAAGTGATTGCTTGGAGAGTCACAATAAACACTGCTTTTTTATGTTCATTTTCTTTTGCTTCCAACAATTTCAAAGAACCTAGTTTCTCATCAAAATAATGATTATATAATGGATGACAGAAATAATGAGAATGTGGTAACCATTGAATGGTCAAAACAAAGTTGGTGTTGTTTTTTTATTATTTATTATTATTTATTATTTATTTTATTATTTTATTATTTATTATTATTTTTTATTATTTATTATCATTCCATTTCTATGAACATCTATTGAGTGTCTATCATATACCAGCCACTTCTAAATTTTCACATGTAATACTTCTTTTGACCTCTGAAGTAGTTTCTCCATATTATAATAGAGAAAACTGGGGTTCATGAGTGAAATTGTTTGCTTCCTGATATCAAGGATCAAGGGAACGAGTTAAGATGCCTGACTAGCTCCAAATCTGTGTGTAGCACTCTGGTTTCCTCTCAAGAGCATAGGAGGGGACAAAACAAAGCTGCCTGCTCAGATCCCAATCCTTCCAGTAACTGAGCATCTGTGAGGGATATTTTTTCTCTCAAATTGACGAGAGTTAGAATCATCTTCGATGAGGGAACCTCGGGTGAGAAAATGCCTCGTAGGATCACAATATAGGCAAGCATTTGGGGCATTTTCTGGAGTAGCGATTCATGTGGGAGAGCCCAGTCTATTTGTGTGTGGTACTACACGTAGGCCGGTGGTCCTGGGTCGGGGAAAAAGACAAGAGAAAAAAACAAAAGGTAAATGAAAGGAACGAGGAGGAACAAGCTGGTAAGCTGGTCTCCTCCAGGACTTCAGGGCTCCAGACCTTCTGCTTCAGTTCCTGTCTCCAGGGTTCTACAGTTCCTGCCCTGACTTCCCTCAGTGATGTACTAAGTGGAAATAAATATTTCCTACCAAAGTTATTTTGGTTATGGTGTTTTTATCACAGTGACAGAACTCATAAAACAACACCCTTCCCATCAATCCCCTCTCTTATGCCACAAACTTTTTCTCCTTTTCTTGGGATCAGAGTAGCACCCCTGTAGTAATTTTCTTTCTTGGTTATAAGATTTAAAACATAGTTCAGGACATTAGTGATGTGTCCAAGACTCTCTCAACTCTCAAAAGAGACACTATTCATCTAATATAGTGGAATATGTATTTCACAGAAATGGTATATAATTCTTTTATTCTTACTTGGTGACTTTGAGCAATTTTATATCAGATCTCAAATTTTGGAAAGAAATTAAAAACTATTGTAGACTCCTTTGATACAGAAATTATCTTATAATTGGATATGCATTGGGAATTAAGTGGAACACATTACCACTTTATAATGACAAGCCAAGAATTACATCATGTTGCCTTTTCCATTATATGAGTGCAATTTCATCTGAAATGATTTGGCATCTATAACCCATCTGCTTCTGAAGCTTTTCTACTAAGTTGCCAGAGAAACAGTAGAGAAGCCAGAATCACTTTATGCAGACATTGATAAATTTACAAGCAATATAATTCCTGCCTGATTACTTACAGTTATTCTTTTTTATGTTTTATAAAGTGTAATGTTTTCAAGATTCTTCATGATCATTCTAGGGAATGCTTCAGCAGAAATCACTCATTGAAGTGCCTCTATAAACCATCTTCTGTCATTTTCTTTCAATTCCCTTATAAGGAGAATGCAATTAGATGCCTAAGTAAATTTGAGTTTTAATTTCTAATTGATCTTACTATTTGTCTTCAATGCAGTATGCAGATGATAGTAGTTCTTCACCTAACTTCTATTTAAAAGATGATCAAACGATATTCCTGAAAGCAAGCTGCTTTGCTTGCTTGATGTTTGGTGTCAAAGAAATGATGATTACTCAGCTCATTTTTGGTTAGGAGTATTTTTGTCAGTTTCCAAAATTTGTTTTGTAAAGTAATAGTGTCCTAATAAATATAAGGAGGGATTATTAGTTCCAATGTCACTGAACATCATTTCACCATTATCATTAGACTGTCATGATGGTTATGAGATATTCAAAGGGCTCTGAAATCTGGCAACTAAAATGAAGTGTTTAACCCAGGGCATCCTCCATATGTTTGTCCATAAGCATACGGCAAATGAAACACAAATATACAGTGCATATATTTTTAAAACCACTAAACTAAGACATATAGCTTTATCTCAGGAAAGGAGATTACTCAAAAACAGTAACTATGCCCTAGATAGATATTTTCATCAGGGTTCAAAAATGGTAAATTCTCAATGATGACTTTTTGATTGAGTGTTAAGATCAAAAAAGTTATAAGTAGAGATCAACAGATTTTTTTTAAGTGTGTGTGTGTGTGTGTGTGTGTGTGTGTGTGTGTGTGTGTGTGTTTGGCTGCATGAATGCATGTGTGCTGCATGCATGTCTTGACCCTGGGCCCTCTACAAAAGCAACTAGTGCATACTGAGAGGCATATTTCCAGCCCTGAGGCCAACCATTAATAACAGTTCATTAGGACCATAAACCAGATTATTGAAGCCAAAGATGAAAGTTTATTTAATTTCTAACAATTTAGAAAAATACATGTTTAATGCCCTGCAAATAAGGATAAACATATGAAAGAAGGAAATTATATGGTGAATTGACTAAGTTTATAAACATACATTAAGCTTATATTGATCTTGTCTTATTATACAATATAGTAGGTATTTGAAATAATTGAAAATATGTGCATATAAGTTTAAAGAGAAAAATAAAATGAATTTTTTTGGCTCAAGCACTCAGGCTGAGAAATAGAACATCTCAAAGCCCCTCCAAATCCCTTATTTCTCTGCAAGAGTCTGTGATTCTGAACTTGTTATTCCTTTCTTTGTTGTTCTTCATGGTCATTACTACCCATTTGTGTATCCTGAACTATGGCATTATTTAGTTATGATTATTTTCAAGTTTTATTTAAATAAAAATAGACTGTAGGTATTTTCTTGAGACTTTGTTTCTATAACTCAACATTTTATTTTTGTATGTTCCTCAAGGCAGATGATTGTTAGTTATAGTTTATTAATTTTATTGCTCTATATTATTCCATTATGAAAACATACCATGAATTATAAATTAGTCTGTTAAATGTCTGTGGTTCCTGTGGCGATATCTTGTTTGTACAAATAAAGCCTGTCTGAAGATCAGAGAATGGAAGTTGCCACTAGCTCACCACAGAGGTCTCGAGATCTGTACAGACAGAAAGTGAGATGGCTGGTTGGAGAGGGGATGTAAGCAGTAAGAACCAGGAACTTGCTCTGTTGTCTGCTGAAACACTAGGAGGTAAGGTGTGACTGTGGCTTGCTCCTTCTCTCTGATTCTCAATGTTTTACTCTATGTCTGACTCTGGGTTTTTAATTATGTAGACCAATTAACAACTCCCTTTTCCAAGTTCCTTTTCCAGTTTTCTCTGGTATATCAGTGGTGTCTTCTAGGTATCTTATAATACATATACACTTGATCTCTCTAGGTTATATACTCAAGAATACTGGATCATACAGCATATACACATTTTATGTCACTAGGGAATATCAAGCTGTTTACCCAATATATACAAATGTATTGTCTGGATAGAGTATAAGCAATCTAAACTCCTAAATCTCAGAAAGTTTCTTGGTACACTTCTTAAGTTTGTGATGGCTGCCAATGCAATTAACTTCTTGTATTTAATGTGAGGCTGAACATCATTTGATTATTTAGTCCTTTTCCATTCCTTCGGCTTTGCAGAAATTTAAAATAAATTTTCCGATCTTATGTATACAATGTGTTCTACATAATTGTCTCTCATTTGGAGCTTTTGTCACTTTTTTAAAGGAACTTTTGCAATGCTTTTTGATCAACAGAAAATTTTGAGTTTAATGTAGTCAGTATTTCCCTGTGTCACTTGAACATTTGATGTTTTGGAATTTTCTTTTCCAGTTAAACATCTTTAAGATCTGCTACCTTGTCTTCTGAAAGTTCATATTCTTGCTTTATATGTTTATCTGTAATTTACATGGACCTGATATTTGCTAATTGTGTGACACAGGACTCATTAATGTTTTTTCATATTATAGCAAATATTTTTAGCATCATTTATGGAAAAAAAAACTTCTTACTGGTCTGCAGCAGCACCTCTGTCATGTATGAACTGGCAAGCTAAGGTAGGCATGGATCGTTTCCAGACTCACAATGTTCACCCATTGGTGTATAAGTTCTACTAGCAGCTATTATTATGGTACTTTAATGGATTTCTTACTTAATCTGCCCTCACCTCATGAAATAAGCTGTGTTGTCACTTAATAATCAGGTCACTTAAGTTTGTATTAGATATCTGACATTTTAGTACATATTGGTGGTTAATAAAATTTAGCGAAGCCCTTGCTGGCTCATATGTCAGTGTTGTGCTACTTGACAAGTCTTAAGTGCAAACCCTGGCCAAACCCTGGCACTTTCAATCTCTTTCTATGGCTTTCTGTAAGTGAGTTAACAGATGAGGGTTTTGCAGTATTTTCTAACCAGCTAAGTAAATTTGATTGTGTCATTAGTATATTGTGAATTCCCTGGGCACCAATTTTCTTATTTTAGTGGTGATAAGTTTTAGGTGGAAAAACAGCCTAGCTAGTCATGTGCTTCTTTGTGGCTCTTTTCCCTCGTCTGCTGGTCTCTGTTTCACTAACTGAATTTAGTGCTAGCTGTAGGTCAGAGGAAACAGCATAGGAAGAGCTAGAACTTTATGTCTAAATTTTTTTTAAAAAGTTCTATGAATCCTATAATTAATTCCTAATGGATTTGGAGATGAGAAACTTCTAGTTTGGGGAGTCAGTTAACATTGTCCAAAAGCAAGTCATATATCCCTCAAAATATACCATGATATCAATATTAGCATGAACTCAGATGTTTTTTATACTTAACTTTTATACTTAACTCAGCTTTTATACTTAAAGATCAATGCCAGACTAAATATTATATTTAGCTGATTTGAGAAAAGGATATAAATGGTGAATTACCAATATGTAACCAGATAAGACTAGGATATATTTATTAGGGAATATGCCTTACTTACAGAGCACCTAGCCAGCAAGCAGTAAACATAGTAAGCAGAGCACGCCAATGAAGCAGGGAAAAAGAACTACCATGTGCATCCCATAACTCTTAAAACCGCTCCCGTGTTACCCTGACATCACCTTGACCATGCCCTGACAGGTGTGGTCAGGCACACCTGTAACCAGCCCCTATGAGGCGTGGTTACAGTGTCCCCCTACACAAGGATTTGAAAAAACTCAGCAATGTTTTTTTGAGATATCAAGATCATCTTGTCTAGTTATTCTGGTTAATAAATAGAGTTAAATGTTCTGGGACTAAAGGCCTAAATATTCCTCACAATGCCCAAAGTATAGAACTCATGCGTATGCTACACTTTAACTAAATCAGAGCCTGCGTTCTCATTGGCCATTCATATTGACCTCGCCTGTGCACAGAGGCATCTCATGCAGATCTTGCAGCTGTTGTGAAGAAATGCTTGATTTCTGCCAAGGTCCTAGAAGGATAGAATCCCTGTGAGTCAGGATTTCTGCAGAACCAATAGAACTTTTCCTTGTAGAACCAGGCTCATAGGTCTTAAAAATGGACTTCCTGTCAAAGAAAGTACAGGTAAACTTTGATACTAAAACATTCCTTATAGTTTGATTTGGCACCAATGGATTCAAATTCTTCTATTACTGTACATTTTAAATGATTTCCCACTGGAGAAGAAATGGCCATTTGTCCTTTCAACTTTCCCACACAATAACCTATTGCTATTACTCTTGAGAGCTGAAGCAGAAAGATTTATAACTTGAACCAGAACATTTCATAACAGAAAAGGAAAACTTTAATGCCTTGCTTGGGCCTGTTTCAACTGCCTTTTTTCTTTTTTTTTTTCCCCATCTTTTTTATTTGAGTTAGAAACAAGATTGTTTTACATGTCAATCCCAGTTCCCTTTCCCTCCCCTTTTTTCCTGCCCCCGCAACTAACACACTACCTATCCCATACCCTTTCTGCACCCCAGGGAGGGTTACTTATATGCTACCCTACAGCCTTTTTTCTAACACACTAAAATATTTGTTAAACTTAGAGCTTTTTCCTTTTCATTTATGGTGTCTGTTTTAAACATATTGGTGAATGTTTTTCTTCCTATGTGTGATGTGGTTGTCTTAACAGCTTGTATAAATGTTACCACTACCACTTAGACTGGCCTTCAGTGGTTATTCTGGCCTTTGAAGCACGTATAGTACGTGAGCTCTGGAATCAATTTCTATAGATCAGTTCATAGCTCTTTTGCCTGCTACTCTTCGGTGACTTTGAACAGGTCCCCAAACTTTCCCCAAATGCTCCACCTATGTAATGATAATCCACCATGTATAAAATTTATTAAATGGGACATCATCCCAAGAAGCAAACATTCCATTAGTGTTTATGGTATAACATCCAGATACTGGGTACTATATTGGATGCATCCCAATCAAATTCAGTCCTGCACGGTAAGTAGCAAAGTTAAAAGCCCTGCTGTTTTAGTGGGATTTCTATTGCTGTGAAGAGACACCATGACCATGGTAACTCTTATAAAGGAAGGCATTTAACTGGGTAACTTACAGTTCAGAGGTTAAGTACATTATCATCATGGTGAACACGGTGGTGTGCAGGCAGACATGGCACTGGAGAATGTAACTGGGAGTTCTACAACCTGCATAGGAAGCAGTCTGTCTCATGGGGCATGCTTGAGCCTCAAAACCCACCCTTACGACACACTTTCTCCAACAAGACCAGGCTTACTCCAACAAGGCCATACATCCTAATAGTGCACTCCCTTCAGGGGCCATTTTCTTTCAAACAACCCCATACCACTCCCTGGCAACCAAAGGCTTATAGCATATCATAATACAAAAATGCATTCAGTCCAGCTTCAAAAGTTCCCATAGTCCATAACAGTCTGAAACTTATTTAAAAGTCTAAAGTTCAAAGTCTCTTCTGAGATTCATGTAATCTCTTAACTGTAACACCATTAAAATCAAAATCAAAAAGTAGATCACACGGCACAGGTATATATTACCATTCCAAAATGTAGGGAGGGGAGCATAGTGATGAAATACTGGCTCAAAGCAAAACAAAACCAGCAAACTCCAAACTCTGCATCTCCATGTCTGATGTCAAAGCACTCTTCAGATCTCCAACTCTGTTCAGCTTTGTTGACTGCAACACACTTCTTTCTCTTAGGTTTGTTCTACTCCCTGTTAACAGCTTTCCTTGGCAGATATCCCATGGCTGACATCTCTAACATCTTGATGTCTCCAAGGCAATCCAGGCTTCTACTTCACAGCTTCACACAATGGCCTCTCTGGGCTTTCATTTAAGCAGCCCTGACACATTCCTTAGAGGAAGATTCCATTGTAGGGAGACACCGTAACCACACCTCCTAAGGGCTGGCTACAGGTGTGCCTGACAACGCCTATCAAGGCGTGGTCAAGGTGAGGTCAGAGTGATGCACATGGGTTCTTAAGCAACTGCAAGCACATGGAACAGTCTCTTCCCCTTCGGCTGCCCCTTCTCTCTGGCCTCCCTGCCTTGCTCCCCCTGGGCACGCTCTGGCTTGCGTTTGGCTGGTATTTATCTGAATAAAGGTATCTTGAATCTACAAGCTTTTCCCTTCATTCCATAGTGCCTTTCTTCTATCCATGATCCTATCAGAGCCATGTGGCCAAAGCTTCCAAGTTCTTTTGCTTGCTTAGGCTGGAACATGGCCCCTGAATTCAATTCTATTTTCATCAGCTTTATGTTTTCCATGGCTCCCTACACTGCATAAATTTGCCTGTCCTGGAAGTTGTTCTGTAAACGAGGTTTACCTCAAACTCAGAGATCTATCTACCTCCCCAGTGCTGGAATTAAAGTTATGCACCACCATACCCAACTCTAAGCTTTTCTTTAATTACTGCTCAAGTGTTGAAAACTTAGCTAGGTAGGATGTTTCCCTGAGGTCACCACTCCCTTTATTCTACTTCTTAATCCATGTATCTCCTTGAACATAGAATTTAGCTCTATTCCACTTCCTGGTGCCCCTTTTCCAAATCTGTACATTCTGTATTTTTATTTTCTCAATGTTCTTCTCATTATAAATATTCATCAGAGTTAACACTAATAACCACACAACAAAATACATATTAGGATATTTTAAGATATTCTAAAAATCTTCACTTTAGCCTCAGTCAGAATTTTCAAACAAAGGCAAAAAGCAACCACATTCTTCACCAAAATATTACAAGAATGATCTCTAGGCCACATATATTATTATTATTATTATTATTATTATTATTATTATTACCATTATTGTCATTATTATTATTATTATTATTATTATTCTCTGAAAAGTTTTGAGCAAGCCCTCCAAAGTTGAAATCATTCTCACCATCATTGCCTTCCATGTTCCTACTGCTATGGACAATTAATCAGTGCTTAAATCAGCCCACTGTTTTTCTAACCCAAAGTACCAAAATCCAGACTCCTCCAAATAAGAACATGGTCAGGCCTATCACAGCAATACCCCAGTCACTGACAACAGATTCCATCTCAGTTAGGGTTACTATTGCTGTGAAGAGACACCATGATCATGGCAACTCTTACAAAGGAAAACATTTAATTGGGTGGCTTACAGTTAAGAGGTTTAGACCATGGGTTGCCTTGAGCATATATGAGACCTCAAAGCCCACCTCCACAGTGACACACTTCCTCCAACAAAACCATACCTACTCCAACAAGGCCACACCTCCTAATAATGCCAATCCCTTTAGGAGCCATTTTCTTTCAAACTGTCACACCTGCCTTAAATCAAGTTCAAACTATCTATATATGTAGATAGAGAATGTAAATGTACACACAATAAAATTTCAGTGAAAACATTATAATTATATTTTATACTCTCCCTGCTAAATATGACATCACAGGAAGAAAGTAATTAAGAGAGCAGAAATAAGAATGGAAAGAGAGAGCCTTAAGAAATTGTGATTAAACGCATTTTACTATGTCAGCCTTATCAAGTGAGGACTTTGAGGCTTATCTCAGGATCATGACCAAAGTACCTCTCATTCTGCTTATCCTTTCTCCTCCATCTGACAGATGCTTTCATCCCTGTAAAGAACACTCATGCCTGTGCTCCTTTGCAACTCACTTTCCAGACCAACCCATTCCTATTCCCTCACTTAAATTTCTTTAACTTACTCCTTTGACAGGATTCTTTTGTGGCTATTAGGTCTTCGAATTTTGCTATTCAAAGTGTGATAAGAAGGGATGCAGAAGAGTTTGAAAATTCAAGTCCCCACTCCAAGTCCACTAGTTTTGTATTTTTAACATGATATTCAGGAGCATGCCTTACAATTTTGAATATAAGGAGCAGGTCCTAGAAACCCTCTACCATCATTCTTTGGAAATGGAGGGAACACTCTTTTGGTGCTAAATGAAAACTTTACCTCTTTATAGCTCAATGTTTAACCAAATCCAGTCTTCACTCAATGGAGGCCTGATAATCATCACCCTTCACCTGGCCATGTGTCCATTTCAAACCTTTAGAAGGAAGGACTGATGTTCTTTCCAATACATGTTCCTTGTTGGGACATCATATCATTCATGATTATCAGAGTCTAGTCAGGCACTCTGGGTCCACCTTGGAAGATCACCATTATTATCAATTGCTTCTACTAATGCATTTGAGCATTTAACAGTCAGCACTTGTAACCACATTTCTCCTACCCTGCATTTATCAGTGTTCTTAAAAACTACTAACACCACTAGGCATTGGTGGTGCACACCTTTAATCCCAGCACTCGGGAGGCAGAGGCAGGTGGATCTCTGTGAGTTCGAGGCCAGCCTGGTCTCCAGAGCGAGTGCTAGCATAGTCTCCAAAGCTACACAGGGAAACTCTGTCTCAAAAACAAAACAAAACAAAACAAAAAACTACTAACACCATGTTCCTACTCAACAAATCTGTAGAAGCACACTTTAATAATTTTAAGCAGATTTTCTTCATCTCCCCAACTAACTAAATATAAATATATTTTTATATTTAGTACACATATGTGTGTATATATTTGTATGTGTGCACAGGTGCAAGCAGATGTACATATACAAATATGCACATATGTGTGGAGGTCAGTCATCAACATTGAGTAGATTCCTCTGTTACTTTCTGCCATATATTTTGAAACAGGATCTCTCACTAAATCAGTAGCTTGCTGGTATAACCATACTCACCCACACCAGATTTCAGAGATCTGCTTGTCATTGCCCTCTTTACCTACCCAGTGCTCTGGTGACAGACATGTGTCACCATTCCCAGTTTTTACATGGATGTGGGTAGCCAAACTCAGGACCCCATTACATCAAATATTTTGAAGGCAGGAACTGCGTAGGCAATGTCACAGTATTCAATAGGACAAGAATAGTTTTCCACTAAGCTATCAGTTTGATTAAATGATGAGTCGGTATTTCTCTGATGACTGAAGAGCTTGCAGGGACTCACAATTAGAACCTAGAACTGTATGCTTTACTCATCAAAATAGAAAACTAAATATTTTACTTTAATGTTTGTCATCAAATGTGCACTCCTCATGTGTTCATGTGGCTTATCTAAACATAAGGGGTCTTCCTGGCAAAGTAACAACTGTTTTATTTTCATTTTAATGCAGAAGATTAATGTAATAAAACCTGAATGGAACAAAAAGTACTGTTTTCAAGTCCCTGAAACAACCAACTACAAGCTCTTACTAAAGCTAACTACAGTCACTCATCTTGTTTCTAATCTATTTTTATTTGTGTGTATGTGTGTGCCTGCTTGTCTGTAAATGTATCATGTCGATGAAGGTTCCCACAAAGGTCAAAGGAGGGCGTCAGATTCTCTGGAACTACAGGTACAGGTCATCGTGAGTCACCTGACATAGCTGAAACTGAAGCTAGTTCCGATACAAGACCAATGAATGTGTTAACATCTAAGCCATTTCTCCATTTCCCATCCTGTTTTCTTATATGAAAGAGAATAAGGCTTATAATCTCAAGGTATTGTGATGACCTTAATGAGATAACGTTTATGAGAAAAACAAGAATTTTTTTCTCAGTCCATATTCTCAGTTATGACCTTTGTTCTTGAAATTTGTATCTTTCTTCTGAAAATCATGGTATTTTATATTATTTCAGGGATTAATGAACTCAAAATATTTTAAATTTGGAATTTGGATTTGACTATAAAACAATTTGTGCTTTCCTCCCTTCAAGTTAACAGTGGAAAATTTAGAATTAAGAAAGGAGTTTTGCAATGATTCAGCTGACTGCAGACGATTAAAATTCTTTTAAAAAGTATTTTGTGTGAGAGCACAAAATTCCTTTGATTCATTCTTTGAAGAAAGAAGTTTCTCAGTATTGGAAATCAGTGTTTATTCTCAATTATCCCTAGACTTCTGGACTTTTCCAAAAATATTTATCAAAAAGTATGCAAAAATGGTAGAAGTTAATCACAAATACAGTTAAACATTTTTATAGGATGGAACTTTCAATAAATGGTGGTGGCAAATGTGTTTATATGTTTGGAGACAAAATAATAAACTTATTTTTACCTTGGCTCATGCCAAGGTAAATTCCAGAAAAAGAAAAAAAAAAGTGTCAATATACTAAAGCAATTAAAGCATGATAGAAGTCTGTAATCCTAGTATTCAGAAAGCAGAAGTAGGTACCCCAGTAAGCTCAAGGCAAGCATAGACTAAATAAAGAATCCAAAGCTGTTCAGAGACATTTAAATGAGACTTTGTGTCCCACAAACACAAAAACCCATCATAAGACAACACCCAACTTTACTATTATTTGCAACAGAATATTACTTTCCAAGTGTTTGGTATGTAAACACCAAACAGAGAAAACATATGGAAATTTTGGTGTGTTTGACACAAAATATTATAAGACTAAAATATCTCTAAAAATAAACACTTTGAAAAGTAAAGCCTATCAAATGTCGAAAGTCAGGAAAGACAAGAAAGGGCCAATTGAGGAAACTATGAAACACAAATGCAAGCTGGAATTCTGAATATGGCTCTAGAGTAAAAAGACACTAACAGAAAATGAATAAAATCTAAATGATTTCTTTTATACTGTTTAATAAAAATTCAGCTCTTTACTTTTCACCTTTGCTTTGTAGTTACATAAGATGGCTAACATAATGGGAATCCTTGTATAGAATAGGTAGAGGCTCTACAGGTTGTTGCTCCAGCTCCTTTGTAAGTATAAACTTGTCTGAAAATTAAAATTGAGGAAAATGATAAAATATGAATTTTTAATTTGATCATGAGAAATTAATACATTTAATGCATAAATATCTTTAATTCCTTATACAAATGCCCTTGTAGAAAATAATAGAATAATACCACCAGAAAAATTATAAAAAATAAATATAAACAGGCTCTACTAAGTTTCAGTCTCAAACAAATTGCTCAGTGAGTAAATGTGTTTTCTCATGAACAAGATGACCTGAGTTCAGTCCCCAGTATCTCCCGGATGGAAGGAGAACACCAACTCCAACATGGTGTCCTTTGACCTCTACATTATGGCAAGAGCACATACTTGTATGCATGCAGTCATGTACACTAAATAAAAGAAGAAATGCAGAATTAATTTTTAAGTTTTGATCTCAGTAAAAAAAAAATCAAACTATATTATAAAATATTTTGCTCCAGGCCAGCCAGTGGTAGCACACACCTTTAGTCCCAACAGGAGGCAGAGGCAGGTGGATCTCTGTGAGTTTGAGACCAGCCTAGTCTTCAAGAGTTAGTTCCAGGACAGCATCCAAAGCCACAGAGAAACCCTGTCTCCAAACAAACAGACAAAAACAAAAAAATATATTTTACTCCATAAAATTGGCAAGGCCTTTCAAAAAAAATGTGTGGCATCCAGTCTTAGTAAGGATATAAGACAATGTAAATCTAATGTTATTTTGTAAGTCTACTTACTGCTCTTCAAAGGATCTGAGTTCAATTCCCAGCAACCATATCAAGCATCTCCACTTCCAGCCTTTGTAGGCACTGCACTCACATATGCTTACCCACATAAAGATGCATAATTTAAAATAAATCTTTAAAAAGACAGAGCCTGGATGGTTGAAACACAGAAGGATTTTAGAGCAGGGATCCTTCCCCGTATTATCCGTAATGGTGGCCTATTTTGTTGCACATTTCATTTATATAAAAGAGCACAATGTGTGGAGACTGAGTTGAGAAGGGCAAAATGAGGCTACTACACAGACAGACTGAATGGTTCAGAACTGAGCAATGGCTGGAGAGCATTCCCCTCTGCTGGGCAATGAGTAAGCATGAGGAGGAAACACAGAGGAAGGGCAGGCCAAGCAGAAATGAATAAACTAGGTATCTGTGTTAATTACAAGTTTTCCCAAAAGTTCTTATTCAGTTGACTGTATTGATTTGAGAATGTGAAATGAGCATTATGATAAGGCACACATTATGCACTTACAGAAAGTCAAAAGGAATGATATCTATAAAGGGCTTATCATCGAACTTGTCATTATATGACTGTGGTAGTCCAATAAACTGTTCCCGGTAGGCTCATATATTTACATACTTCATGGCACTGTTTGGGGGAGTTTTAAATCATGGAGAGTTGACAAAGGAACCATGTCACTGGTGCAGGATTTTAGAGTGATAGCCACCAACCACTTCTAATTTGTTCTCTTCTACTATGGATTAAGACATTAGTGTTCAGCTTCTTGTTCCTGCTATCATGCCTGCCTATTGCCATGCTGTCCCTATCATTCTGGACTCGGCCTAGGCTAAACTTTAAACCCTTTCTTCTTTAAGTTGTTTTTGGTCAGAGTATTTTATCACAGCAAAAAAAAAAAAAAAAAAAAAAAAAAAAAAAAAAACCTACTTTTCTAATGTAGAAAAGTACTAGACCAGGGGACATTGCTGTGAAAAAGACACTGACCTACTGCTTTGTGGAAGATTTATGGAAGACAGTAACTTTGATCTACAAAAGTGGTTGAATGCTATCACGATAACATAATGAGCCATTTGAGTAGGACCTGGAAGATACTGGTGCTGAAAGGAATGGGGTCTGTGAGGGCCCAACTGATGAAGTTCCAGAGGGGAACAAGTTCTCTATTAGCAACTAGACTAGAAACAATTCTTATAATATTTTGGCAAAGAATCCGGCTACCTTCTGGTCATTTTCTAAGAATCTACCTGATGTTAAAATTAAATGTAATGGACTGATTTCTTTGGTGGAGGAAATTTCAAGACAGTAGAACATTGAGTCTATGGTATGGTTATTATTCGTAATTCTTATGCAAATCTACAATGCAAAACAGCAAGTCAGAAAGAAACACAAAATGTATAGCTTGGAGAGTAAAAAAGAACATGAGCAAGATTAATGTTCTAGCCAAGGCACAAGCAAAAGGGGCTACATTTTTTAAGGAAATTATTGCCTGTAATGGGAGGACTCCTGCTCATCATTGGAATGAAAGGAAGGAAGTCCTTCAGGGAAAGACCCCACCCAGCTAAGCTTCCAAGTTATGAGAGCTCTCTGCTCCTAGACAACATATACATATGAAAGCTGCTTCTAATGTGATTCCAGGTAGCAGAGAGTCCAGCCCAAGCTGACACCCGTACCTTTATCCTCTTCTATTTCCCTACATACTTTCTAAATTTTCATATCATCTACGCAAATGTAAAAGGAGCTTTAGATGTAATTCCACACTGCTGCTTTTGTTGTTGTGATTGTTGTTTGTTTGGTTGATTTGTTTTTAAATTTTTTCCAAAGGTTTCTGCCTGGTTCCTTGGCAGTGTCACTCCTTTGGAAGGCACTCTTGTGCAACAATTTTGGTTCTCTCATTCTTTGTTTTGGGAGTTTTATTTCTTTAATCGGTGGATTTCATGCTCAGTTCAGAGGTGTCTTGTATGACAGGAATTATTGATTTTCAAGAGGTTTCTACACGTGTGACCTGGAGCCGTCAAAATAGCATCAGAAGAAAATATCTCCACTCAACCATCTCCTGAGCTCCCAAGGCTAGCATCTTCTATTCTCAAAAGGATAGGGAAATAAGATCCCCTGTTCAATGATGATGCAGCAGGCTCTGTTAGAAGAGTTGTCTTTGGACCAGCAGCAGTGGATTAGAAAGGAAAATTTAAAGTATGAGCAGATTGGTGGATGTCTGCAACACCCAACATGCTTGAAAACTTGTGCCAATCATATTAGATTGATTTGTGCTTACACACTTTGTGGTGCCCTAGAATAAATATAAGCATGCTCTTGGTGTATTGTGTTACTTTTGCTTTAACCCAATCTGGTAAATGATTAGTAAAATAGCTTATCTAATTTCAGTGTACTGCAGAAGCAACAAATGTTAGAATTCCTATATTCCACAGATGATTTGGGATTCAGAATTTAAAGTAATGCCTTCCAAGCTGTGAAGGATCATGAAATTTATGAGTTAGAATAGTTTTGGGGGTTTTTTTGTTGTTGTTGTTCTTTGTTTTTTTTTTTTTTTTTTTTTGGAATGAACAGATTCCTAAGATGCTAACTAGCACTTTCTGTCAGTATTTAGAAACACATTTAAATTTACGTTCCCAGCTCAATTACAAACAATTCTTGCCTCCAAAAGTAAGGTGTACAACTTTCATATACTTACAGTATTCTATAGTTTTACTTGAACTGAGAAGTTCACTAATGAAAAGTCAAAGTTTTGATCTCAATCAGGATACCCACACTTTCACAAAGACTCTCTTAATCAGTTTAGTAACAGAGCATCATAAAGTTCTTCATTATTCTGATTTTTCTTATATGACTATAAACTTTAAATTGTTTAATATTCATTTATTTTACACCCTAATTGCAGCTTCCCGATCTCCTCTCCTCCCAGTCACTCCCACCTCTCTTCTGCCCTCTCATCCACTCCTCCATTTTTATTCAGAAAATGGCAAGCCTCCCACGGATATCAGTAAAACATGTCATAACAAGTTGTAGTAAGACTAAGCACCTCCCCATGAATTAAGGCTTGGCAAGGTGACCCAGCATGAGCACTAGGGTCCCAAAATCCAGCAAATGAGTCAGAGATAAACCCTGCTCCCACTGTTAGGAATTCCACAAGAAGACCAAGCTACTCATCTATAGCATATGTGCAGAGTGCCTAGGTCAGTCCCATGCAGGCTCCATGGGCTCTATGAGCCCAGGTTAGTTGATTCTATGGGTTTCTTTGTAAAGTCTTTGACCCTTCTGGCTTGACCTAATGTTTGTCTGTGGGTCTGCATTGGTTTCCATCAGTTACTGCATGAAGTGTCTCTGATGACAATTGGGCTAGCCATCAATCTATGAGTACAGCAGAATATTGTTAGGCATTATTACATTGACATTTCTTCCTCCAAACATTTTTGTTTTTATCCTAGGACTCTAGACCATTCAGATTCTGAGTCTTGGCACTTCAGGCAGTGTCAGAGGTAGGGTCATTCTCATGACATGGGTCTCAGGCTGGACCAGTCATTTGTTGTCCACTCCCACAATCTCTGTACCACCCTTAGCCTAGCACATCCCATAGGCAGGGCAGACTATAGCTCAAAGGTAATGTTCCTGAGTTGGTGCCTCCACAATCCCCCCACTGGAAGTCTTGCCTGGTCACGGGAGATGGCTGTCCATTCTACGTATCACATATTACTAGGAGTCTTAGCTGGGGTCATTCTTGGGAAGCAATCTACCTCAAGACCCAACTATACCACTCTTGGACATATACCCAAAAGATGCTTAATCATATACCACAGGGACACTTGCTTAACTAGGTTCATGGCAGCTTTATTTGAAATAGCCAGAACCTGGATACAACTAGATGTCCCTCAACCCAAGAATGAATTTTTAAAATGTGGTACATTTATACAATGGAGTATTTCTCATTGTTAAAAATAATGACATCATGAAATTTGCAGGCAAATGGATGGAATTAGAAAAAATAATCCTGTGTGAGGTAACCCAGACCTAGAAAAACAAATAAGGTATGTACTCACTTAAGTGGATATTAGTTGTAAAGTAAAGGATAACTATGCTACATTCCACAGAACCAGAGAAGCTAGGTAACAAGAAATATCAAGGGAAGACATTCAGATCTCCCTGGGAAGAGATTTTGTGGATGGACTGGGGGCAGGTGGGGTGGGGATATAAAATGAGGGACCAGGTGAGGGGGAGTACTAAAGGAAATGGGTGTAAAGTGGGGCAGCATTTTGGTGTCAGGCAGAAATGTTGTGCAAGGGAAACTTATTTTCATTGGTTATTTGAAGAAAACAGGTTGACCAGTTAGAAATGACCATTTATTCCAAGTGGCATTACTATTTGAAAGACCATTGTTTTGCATGCCACAGCAACTCTAGATTTTAACAGACTATTGTACTGAAAATTGTTATAAAACTCAGTCTCATGACACAGAAAAATGTGTGAAGAAATTAATATTCTAATTAGTCAGATATAGCTATTCCACATTTTATACATATTTCAAAAGCAGTATGTTATATATGCAAATATTGTCCAGTAAAATTAAAAAGAGAAAACAGATTTGAAGCAAAAACATAGTAACATTAAATAACTTTCCTGTAGGAATAAGGTTTCTTAAGTCTTTTATTTAAAGCATAAAATGATTAAAAAACAAACAAAAGACAAAACAACAAAAGGCAAGCTCTAAGCAGTGAACAAGTTATACTACTGCTTAGGAACTCCATCCGGGATGCTGAGTTAGTTCTAAATGGACTAAACCCACTGAGTCTGAAGCAGTCAGAGACCTAGAAGCAGGGACAGGAACTGGAGGCAGCCAAGGAATGAGGAAATATACAACATAAAAATGTTACTGAGCTCATTCCTAAGCTAGATTTCACACCTACTTCTTCCTCATTGGCACAATTAAACATAACAACATAGAAATGTGTTTTAATATGATATTACTCTGATAAGTTCCAGATCTTCAATGAGAAAACAAATTATAACCCTTGTTTCAGGTATGTTAACCAACATGACACACAAATTCGTGAAGCATTCCATATTTTTATAGATACCCTACAAGCACTAAGGGAGCATGGATGTCAACCCAGACTACTGTACCCCGCAAAACTTTCAATCACTATAGATGGAAAAAACAAGATATTCCATGACAAAAACAGATTTAAACAATACATATCCACAAATCCAGCACTACAGAAAGCTCTGGAAGGAAAACTCCAACCCAACAAACATAACTACACTCACAAAAACACTGGCAATAGATAATCTAATTTTACCAAACACAAAAAGAAACAGGAGGGCAAAATCCACATGCAATGACACCACCAACAATAAATCCAAAACAAAGAAGAACCAATGAACAATGGACATTAATATCCCTAAATGTCAATGGTCTTAACTTACCCATAAAAAGATATAGGCTAACAGAATGGATACGAAGACAGAATCCATCCTTCTGCTGTTTACAAGAAACACACCTCAACTTCAAAGACAGGCGATACCTCAGAGTAAAAGGATGGGAAAAAATTTTCCAATCAAATGGGCTCAAGAAACAAGCTGGGGTAGCAATCCTAATATCTAACAAATTAGACTTTAAACTGAAAGCAATCAAAAGAGATGAAGAAGGGCATTTCATACTCATCACAGGAAAAATCCACAAGATGAAGTCTCAATTCTGAACATCTATGCCCCTAATACGAAAGCACCCACATTTGTGAAAGAAACATTACTAAAGCTCAAACCACACATAAAACCACACACACTTTTAGTAGGAGACTTCAACACCCCCTTACACCACTGGACAGAACCACTAGACAGAAACTTAACAAAGAACAAAGGACCTGACAGAAGTTATGACACAACTGAGTTTAACAGATATCTATAGAACATTCCATCCAAACACAAAAGAATATACCTTCTTCTCAGCGCCACATGGAACCTTCTCAAAAATTGACCACATAGTTGGCAGCAAAGCAAACCTCCACAGTTACAAAAGAATTGAAATAACCCCCTGTATCTTATCAGACTACCATGCATTAAAGCTAGAATTCAGCAATACGAATGGCAGAAAACCTACATACTCTTGGAAAATGAATAACACACAATTGCACCATTCCTGGGTTGAGGAAGAAATAAAAAAAGAAATTAAAGACTTCCTAGAATTTAATGAGAATGTAGACACAACATACCCGAACTTATGGGACACCCTGAAAGCAGTGCTAAGAGGGAAGTTCATAGCACTAAGTGCCCACAAGAAGAAACTGGAGGAAAGTCACATTAGAGAATTGACAGAACAACTGAAAGCTTTAGAGCAAAAAGAAGCAAACACACCAAGGAGGAGTAGACGCCAGGAAATAATCAATCTGAGATCCAAAATCAACAAAGTAGAAACTAGGAAAACAGTACAAAGAATCAATGAAACAAAGAGTTGGTTTTTTGAGATCAATAAGATAGACAAACCTCTAGCCAAACTAACCAAAAGGCAGAGAGAGAGCATGCTAATTAACAAAATCAGAAATGAAAAGGGGGATATAACAAAGGACACTGAGGAAATCCAGAGAATCTTTAGGTCATACTTTGAAAACCTGTATTCCACAAAATTGGAAAATCTAAAGGAAATGGACAGCTTTCTGGATAAATATCACTTACCAAAATTAAATCAAGATCAGATAAACAGTTTAAATCGAACTATAACCCCTAATGAAATAGAAGCAGTCATCAAAAGCCTCCCAACCAAAAAAAGCCCAGGGCCAGATGGCTTCACTGCAGAATTCTACCAGAAATTCAAACAAGAGCTAATTCCAGTACTCCTCAAATTGTTCCGCACAATAGAAGCAGATGGGATATTGCCAAACTCTTTCTATGAGGCTACAATCACTTTGATACCCAAGCCACACAAAGATATGACTAAGAAAGAGAACTACAGACCAATATCCCTCATGAACATCGATGTTAAAATATTCAATAAAATATTGGCCAACCGAATCCAAGAACATATCAGAAAAATCATCCACCATGATCAAGTAGGTTTCATCCCAGGGATGCAAGGATGGTTCAACATACGAAAATCCATCAATGTAATCCAACATATAAACAAACTGAAAAAGAAAAACCACATGATCATCTCACTAGACGCTGAAAAAGCCTTTGACAAAATCCAACATCCCTTCATGATAAAGATCTTGGAGAGAACAGGAATAACAGGAACATATCTAAACATGATAAACGCAATATACACCAAACCAATAGCCAACATCAAACTAAATGGAGAGAAACTCAAAGCGTTTCCTCTAAAATCAGGAACAAGACAAGGCTGTCCACTCTCTCTATTTCTCTTCAATATTGTACTTGAAGTTCTGGCTATAGCAATAAGACAAGAAAAGGGGATCAAATGGATACAAATTGGAAAGGATGAAGTCAAACTTTCACTATTTGCAGACGACATGATAGTCTACATTAGTGACCCGAAAAACTCTACCAAGGAACTCTTACGGCTGATAAACAACTTCAGCTAAGGTAGCAGGATACAAAATTAACTCAAAAAAATCAGTAGCCCTACTATATACAGATGATAATTCCAATGAGAAAGAAATCAGGGAAACATCACCTTTCACAATATCCACAAGCAACATAAAATATCTTGGGGTAACACTAACCAAAAAAGTGAAAGACCTGTACAATAAGAACTTTGAGACTTTAAAGAAAGAAATTAAAGAAGATACCAGAAAATGGAAAGATCTCCCATGCTCTTGGATAGGTAGAATTAACATAGTAAAAATGGCAATCCTGCCAAAAGCAATCTACAGATTCAATGCAATCCCCATCAAAATCCCAACACAGTTTTTCACAGACATTGAAAGAACAATACTCAACTTTATATGGAAAAATAAAAAGCCCAGGATAGACAAAACAACTCTTTACAATAAAGGATCTTCTGGAGGCATCACCATCCCCGACTTCAAGCTCAAATCTAGAGCCATAGTTCTGAAAACAGCTTGGTATTGGCACAAAAATAGACAGATAGACCAATGGAATCGAATTGAAAGGAGGAAAAAGACAGTAAAGGTACCTAGGTGCTGAGATGCTAGGATACTGAAACAGAAACTTGTGCTTACTTTAAGACTCAATCTCTCACTGAACATGAAGCTGCCTAGAAGCCAGCAAGCTTGAGGGTTCTTCTACTTCCCATAGTATACTGGTTGCAGACAGCTATGTCTAGCTTTCTATAGAACTCTTACCCACTAAGCCATCTCTCCAGCTGTGTCATGGTTAATTTAATATTTAGATTACATAGTGATGTAAATCCAAACATATTATAAATTATTCAGAAATGTTGGTCGTGATTGTTAATACTGAGAAAGGTCTGAAAAGCAGTATGCAAAGTGATAGGTTGGCAACATGCCGCACCAGAAGATAGAACATAAGAGACAGCAGAATAGGTGGAATTAACAGTCAAACATAACCTAATGCTTTCAAATATTTATCAAGTCAGGGATATCAACAAGTGGCATTCAGATTTGAAAGGGAAAAAGATTGCACCTGCAGAGACTGAGAGAACATGACTTCACTTCTCCTATGCAAAAATTTAGAGCTGTTTAGTGTGTTTGATAGTTATTACTCTAATGAAAATGCATTACACCTATACTGTGAGGTCCTGTGGACTAAATGCTCTCAAGCTCATTGTGGCACAAAATGAGGTCCCTAGACTAGAAGCCTTTAAGAATTGCCTGAACTTGTTAGAAATGTACGATAGGATGTCTTCCTTCTCTGGAAGCCTACTGAATCATACTCAACATTTAAACAAAATTCCAAGAAAACTAGTAATACAATTTTCTAGCAGCTTTACATCAGCCAGCAGTGCAGGGAGAGGGGTCTTGAAGAGGCAATGCCAATCAATTAGATGACTGAATCACAAGTGTTTATTTAGTCTTAGACTGTAGTCTGATTAAAAGAGTTTTCTGTGTTTGTTCACTACACAAAGGAATTGAAGAATTGTGTGGCATAACATCACGCTGCCTCAGTTGTTCCATTTAAATTTATGAGCACTTAACAAGTCAGAGAAGAGACTACAAACAGATGTTGGGCTATTTGAAGTAAAATGGTTATGGGAACAGAAATATTCACATATTTAGATTCCATAATATAATAAAAATGATCACAAAGCTGTGGCATCCATGAAGAGAAGATGGCTTGGTTTTTGCTATTATATTCAGATTTGAATGAAAACTCTTTCATTTCCTCAAACCATATGTCTTATTTGACTTTACATGCTTGCTGTTGTAAGACCATGCCACTTTCTTTTGTATGTTTCAGGTGTAATATATCCTAAAGCTGTACATACAGCAAATTATTTGTGACAGTGGTAATGTTGAAGAAGCTTTTACAGAAACATGCCACACTGAAACATCTGGAATCATTCAAAATCATACTGGAAGTATTTATTTTTATTGTCACAGTAGATCAACTCCATTACATATTTTGCCAAACATTCAATTTTGATTTGTAAATTTATATCCTCCTGTATACAGAGAATAAAAATTTAAATATGGATATTGACAGATAGAATTAGATATTACAAAATAAATTAGCCAGTATTTACCTCTTCATATTTTAGTTTCAAACAGAAAAATCAAGGTATGTCATACAACTACATGGTATATTTGAAGCTATTAGTTTGATTCCCTCTATTGCAAAAATAAATAAATATAAAACATTGCCATATTCATTTTAGATATAGTTCAGTACACTATTAATTCAAGAGGTATATATTGAGAATCTACTATATGAAAACATTCTTGAGCCTGTTTACTATGCACACAAGACACAACATGGCTCAGGAAAATATACAGCATTTCCCTATGGGAAATCACACAAATCACAAACAGTACAGAATTACAATTATGAAACATGTACAGTGTGTAGTAACAGTAGCTGTCATGGGCATTTGAAATTTTATGAAGAGGGATGACCCAGGTAATACACTAAAGGATACTGCTGCAAATGTAAGTGTCCATTATAGAAGAGAAAAATCACGGAGAGAATAAAGCCAAAGAAAATGAATTCTAAGAACAAGAAACAACAAAGATATGGTGGCACAGTATTCTAAGGGAATGAAGGATGACTAGGATGGAAGCAGGAGAGCCTGTGATAGAGGGGAAAAAGGAATGCATAATGTTGGAGAACAATGCACAGGTCAGAACGGACCAAGTACTGCAAGCCATGTTAAGGATTTCACTGTTCCATATTGAGGCTCTTAAAAAGCTTGACTTAGGCAAAGAGGTGTTTTTTTGCCTTCTGTACTATTTTGTTTTATTCTTTCCTGTCCTGAGAGTTACTTCTTTTTGTTTCCTTTTGAGTTTATAATATAATTATAACCTGCCTCCATTCCCTTTCCTCCCTCCAAACATTCCTTTATTCCCCTCCCCACTCTGTCAAATCTATTACCTATTTTTTTTTCAAGACAGGGTTTCTCTATGTAGCTTTGGAGCCTGTCCTGGCTGGCTTCAAACTCACAGAGATCCGCCTGCCTCTGCCTCCCAAGTGCTGGGATTAAAGGCATGTGCCACTAACACCTAGCTCTATTACTTATTTTTATTAATTATCTTTGCACGCATTATGCATATGTATGTATGTACCTTCATAATTATAGCCTGTTCATGATATTGTATGTATGTATGTTTTCAGGCACTTATTTCTTAAGTAACTGACCACTGAAAGTACACATGACTTATCAAAGGGATATAAAGGTTTTTTGGTTTTTTGTTTTCTTTTTTTTTTTTTAGTTTAACTCCATTGTAATTTTTTCTTTGTTCAGGATGGATCTGTGAATTTCAACTTTCTGTGTATTAAAATAGCAACAGTCACTTTTACATCAATGTTAACAATAATACAGTACATTTCATATCTATGTTTTGTTTCAAAAATTATTCACATTTATTAGTTCATTTTAGAATTTCTGCATTGTGAGAAATAATTGATACTTTGCAGATAGGAAGTATGGTTTTTAATTTGGCCAAAATTATGATGGTGAAATATATCTCAAAGAGATGTTGCTCAAACTGAAGTTTAAATCTCTAGTCCCAAGATGATTCTTATAAAGGAAATATGACAATAGAAGGAGAAGCCTCAAGAAAGTTTTGCAATAACCTGAGGCTGGAATATTTGCCAACTAGGTCAAACTCCACTCTAGAAACTAGGTCAAACTCTACTCTGGCAACTAGGCCACACTCTAGAGCACCAAACAATATCTTTAAGTTGCTAATGAGTTTGAAAGATGAAATTGTTCCTACATAGTTCTATCTGAGGGGAAATTCTTGGCTTCACAACTCATGGATCAACTGGACTCGAGATAAACATATCATTTCAAACTGAAAGTGTCCTAATTTCTACTACAAACACATTTCATTTTTGACACTATATTTTGATAAAAGATTCTAGTCTATTAGGAGTCTGAGAAATAAATGTTGCAAATACCCAAGCTCTTTCTACTTCAGTCTTCAAAGGTAAATGTGAACACTGTAAAATCTATCCCTCTGTTTCTCTCCTGTCCATACCCACTGTTACTCCTAGTTCATGCTCTTTGTTTTCCTCCATTATCCCAGTCACATCTAATAGGTTCTCCTTACCTCTCACATTTTTGTTTCCTACTATAATCTCCACACTTATATCTTAGTAATTGTGCATTGCCATTCTATCACGTATCTCACAGACTATTTAAAAATTTTAGAACTTTGCTATAATTGACGAATAGACAATTCAAGCACATCACACAACATACATAAACTCTCATCGTCTGACGGCTATCATCATTTTTGCTTCATCTCTTATCAGACATATTGCATACCATGTACCTTTCTGTCATTAAATGCATTGTATCCTAAACGTATGCTTTTCTTTCTGCTTAAAATACATTTTATTCTGCTCTGCCTGTAAGAACCATGAAGATGTTCTTCATGCTCTGTCTTTGTTAATCCCTCTTACCTCTCCTTCAAGGTATTGATTCTATATATTATGCTTTCATAGTACATTGAACTTAGCAACTATTGTTTTTCATTTAATCTTTCAAAATTTCATGCATGTGTGCAATGTATTCTAAATTCACTTGCCCATTACCTTCTTTTTCCTCTCTCCTACTTCTGCAGACCTGCTTCTTCCTCCCAGCTAGTCTCCTTCCTACTTCCATGACTCATACTTTTGTGCAGGGAGCTACAGATATAGTGTGTGCAAGACTACACTGGCCATGACATATTCAAATGTCAGTGTTTCAAAGGACTTCTCCACATGCTACATCTGTGTCTATCATTCACCTCCTTTTGGATGTTCCCTGGGATTTAGAGAGAGGATGGCACAGGTATCTCATTTAGGGCTGAGGATTCAACAGTCATTTTCAATAACATTATTCTATACATTAAAAAAGATTCTAAAGAATCTCCCAGAAAAATCTTAGCATAGATAAACACTTTCAACAAAGTGGAAGGATACATTGCTCAGACGTGTCAGCACATACCTTTAATTCCATCACTAAGGAGCTAGAGACCAGACTGATCTAGAGAAACTCTGTCTCAAAACCACCCCCTGCAAAAAAAGAAAAGAAAAGCCAAAGGATACAAACTTAACATGTAAAAGTCAGTATCATTTTTACACATCAATGACTAACACACAAAAAAAAGAAACTAAGAAAATGATCCCATGCACAATAGCAAAACAATAGATCAGATAAAAAAAAAAAAGAAAACAAATAGAAACCCATGTTAGAGTAAATTTAATCAAGGAGTGAAAGACTCCTACAAGGAAAACTATAAACCACCAAAAAAAGATATTGAAGCTGAAGCAGATAAGAAAGAAAGAAAGAAAGAAAGAAAGAAAGAAAGAAAGGAAGGAAGGAAGGAAGGAAGGAAGGAAGGAAGGAAGGAAGGAAGAAAGAAAGAAAGAAAGAAAGAAAGAAGGAAAAAGAAATGAAAACTATTCTCATTGCTCTGGTCATACACCAGAAATAGATGGTGAGACTATTTCTGAAACACTTCACATTTAGGAAGCAGTAAACATATAAATCTAGCTGGGACTAAGCTGGAAGCCTCCTCCCAGCTAGCTAGCATTCACAGTTTCAGAGGTGCTAGGCAGGCTGCTGGAGGCCAAGGGAGGAAACAACAGTCCTACCCAACTGTGGAACCTGAGTAGTGCAGTATTGACCTGCCAGGTAAGGCAGTCCCACTAGTGTAATAGTGACATGATTATTTTAGGGGTAACCAACTACTTTCTAATTGGATTTGGGGCATGTTCCACAGCAACAGACATACCCGGTACTACAAACCTGCACAAATAACACATGTCTGGGGATGTCAAGGGCCCTAGGGGCAGAACTTGTTACTGATATTAATCTAAATAGATTTGTTGCCAAGATACCTTTAAAATATTTATGTTTATATTTATATTTATGTTTATACCATTACCCACCTTAGACAGAGAAGCATGTTTTTGTGGTGAGTAACAATTAACATGCACTCATAATGAGAAGAGAAACTTCAAAAATAGATTATTTTACATGAAGCATAAAGAATACACATCTTGTACATATTACTTGGATACTTTTCCAATACATGTGTGTATGCATAATGATAAACCAGCATCGGTGTGGAAAAAACTTTTTAAATCCTTTCTTCCAGCTCTTTGAAATGCACAGTTAATTATCATTATCTCCATCTCCCATACTGTGTGAGAGCGCATAAGAATTCCTCTTCCCACCTGTCACTTCCTCTTCTCAAACTCTAGTAGGTCAGCAATTTTATACTCCTCAGAGGAGTGGATTGTATGGCACGTCTTTGTCTCTCTGTCCCTGGCATATTTCACTTTAAATAATCTTCTTCCGCCCCATTCAAACGTTTACAAATGACATAATTTCATTTTTTTTCACATGGCTGAATAATACTCTGTTGCATATATGCATACATTTTTAAACCAATTCATCAGCTGATGGGCAATTAGGGTGCTTCCATTTCTTGTCTGTTATTATGAATACCTCTTTTAAAAACATAGAAACTGCAGGTGTATGTTCAACATATTGATTTTATTTCTTTTTATCTATACCCAATAACTGAATTCCCAGGCTATTCCGTAATTCTATTTTCACATGTTAAGGAATCTTTATGTTATTTTCCATAATGAAGGTTCCAACTTCCAATCCCAACACAAATATCCAAGAGTTCCCTTTCTCCAGATTCTTACAGCTCTTGTCAGCATGATATTTTACAAAATCCACTATCAGTCAGAGGTGAAAGATAACTGTGAGAAAATTTGAATTTCCCTGCCAATTAGTGATTTGAATAATTTTTAAAATATGCACATTGACCACTTGTGTGTCTTCTTATGAAAAATGTGTGTTCAGGCATATTGCCTGTTTTATAGGTCAAGTTGCTGGTTTCCTATTGAGTTTTCAGCATTCCATATCTACTCCAGATATCAAATAATTGTCAGATTCTCCAATTTGTAAATATTCTCCCTCTTGTTAGTTGTCTCTGTGCTTTTGTTTCACTTGTTGTGCAGAGAATATTTGGAAAACATTGATCTAAATGTAGTAACTTTTCAAAGATTTGTTTTGTTTTTAATTGAAGGGAGGGCATTGTACACAAGACTGAAGGTACCCTCCAAGTCCAGAAGAGGACTTTGAATCTCCTAGAGCTGGAGTTACAGACGGTTGTGAGCTTCCCTGTGAGGACACTGGGAACTGATTTCACTCCTCTGGAAGAGCAGTAAAATATTATTAACTATTTGAACTATCTCTCCATTTTTAAAAATGTGCTTCTGACTTTAATGTCAGTGTTTTCTTCCTTTACGTTATTTAGAATCTTGAATACAGAAACTCAGGTATTTATGTATCTCTAAAACCTATCACAGTGATTGGCACACAGTGTGCCCTAAATAGCTAAATGATGAGGAATGGAAAATAACTACATATTAATGTGATGGAATGCCTGAAGGAATGAAACCAGAAGGACCAGACCAATCTCACCGCATACATTTGGAGATGCTTCGTAGGTTCTCAAGCTTTTGTTTTCTCTTCTTTAAATTCATATATCTTAATTAGATCCTCACAAAAGCCTATTGGGATGTTGCAGACATGTATGTGTGGAATAAAGTTGTATTAATGTAGTCCTACTGTTTAAGCAAGTCCCAAAACATGCAGTGTCCTTTGGCTACATGAGAAAGTCAATTGTCTTCCAAACAGTGACCAAATTATTCCCTAATCACTGGCAGGAATATTTCCAATCTTTTATAAATAGAACTATTCCAGTAATACAAGCAAAATTGATTGAACCTGGAGAATGAGTTCTTGGAAAATATTAACAAAGTTCTCATCTCTTTTGGAAGATGGGTCTGATTGTGGCGACTTTTGATGTCAAGTCAGCCTGCACAGGAAAATCCCACTTTGAATGTAAATGGAGCTCATACTTGGATTCCTTCTGCAGAATCTCTGAAGCCATTTTCTCAGTACAAAAGTATTTAGCAAAATAAGTATTTTTGACAAAGTTTGTGCTTTCCTAATAGCATTTGGAACTAAAAAGAACTTCTTGCTTATGGAATATTCATTATTGGCAATTTGGGGTATATTTTGAAGCCACAAAAATCCTCTGCAGATTATGAACCCTCTACAATTTGTTATAGTGTTGTTTTGGAAGGAGCTGAACAGGGACAAGTTGGAGCCAAGGTACAGGGGCCTTATCCTGGAAGCTCACAACAGCTAGTATCATGTTATGCTTCAGCACAGTTTAGTAGAGGAGCACCATTTGAGACATTTGGCATGGAAGGAGGTACTTTTTTATAATGACTACTTAGTTGTAGTCAATGCACAGGAAAAGCTGACACTAAGAGACATTGAATATGATAGCCATGTGAATTGTACAACTATGATTACATGTATCTGCAAAATAGAACAAAATGGGTCTCAGTGTGAATTCAATGATAATACAACAATCACATTGCCATGGATATAATCCCAGCCTCTTGCAGCAACTCATGAATTTTGTCTTAAAAATGTCTGTAGGCAGTATGTACACACAGTTCATGATTTCTCTAATACAAGGGCAAACTTGAATACATAAACATTCCTTTTAATTAAAGTATTTTTATTTTTATGTCCACATATTTTGAATGCATATAGGTCTTTATGTTCCATTCATACCAGGTGCTGGAAAAGGCCACAAGAAGGTGTGAGATACCCTGGAACTACAGTTACAGATAGCTGTGAACCACTATGTGGATTCTGGGAATCAGATTAGTGTTCTCTGGATTTAGAAACACACTTTACTTTTTTGACACTAGCACATACTTAACAGAAGAATAAAAGGAGCTGGATAGATAGCTCAGTGGTTGGGAACACTAGCTAGTCTTCCAGAGGTCCTGAGTTCAATGCCCAGCAACCACATGGTGACTCACAACCATCTGTAGTGAGATTTGGTTCTCTGTTTTGGTCTGCAGTGATACATGCAGACAGAACACTATATAATAAATAAATAAATAAATAAATAAATAAATAAATCTTTTTAACAAGAGTAAAAAGTTATCTGATATGTGGTTTAAGCTATTTTTAAAACATGTATAATTAAAAATAATAAATAAAAATTACTGTTGCAAGAATTTATTTCACATGTAAGGAAGTGATGTCTGAATTTAGATAAAGCAACAGTCATTTCCCCACTTGATATTTCCAGCAAATTGAGCTCTCCAATATGCCTTTAAATTCAGGAAAATTTAACACCTGTTGACATTTTCCAGCCTTGGTCAGCATGGTATCAATTATGAGAAAAATTTAATCATATAGAAGAGGTAGCTTTTGAAAATACAGCTTTAAAAGTATGATTGCCTATCTATAACAACACTTAGTGCATCATAGTCCAGAACTCTAAAGTGGTTTTATATTTCTCCTGCAGGGATTATTGCAAACTTCTATCCAAATGCATACCTATCTTTTCTCTTTTTTACCTTTCATATTGGCCTCACTAAAAGTTGCAAGCCAATTCTTGCCCATTTTCATGTGCATTAGCATGGGTAGCCACTGTCACAGCACAAGCCTCCTAGCAAATCCAGTTAGGTAAAATCTCATGATGGGGCGCATGATGAGCATGAAAACAGAAATGTAAACAAGACAAGATTGTTTGAACTTTTGCTTGAGAAACAAGAAAATCAAGTTTCCCAGGAGATGAAAGGCTTGCTCTCCTGTTTCTAGAAAGGGAAAGCTTACCATGTCTTCAATTATGCATTTAGGGTTAATACTGAGAGAGTAAACCACTGTTCCAAGCCTGCTTGGTCATCAGATTGTGTCGAGGGGTTCCCACACAGGTGGAATCTAAAAATCTACTTTTAAAAAAAATCTCCCATTTTAATAGTTTACTGGCAAAGAATATGTGGAGATAATCCTCAGGAAACTATCAGGCAAAAGGGCAATAATATTCACATATCAATAAAATAATTAGTTCATTTGCATTCACGGACCAGGCATAGCAGGTTGGTCCCCAATGAAACTGTTTGCATCAGGGTGTAAGGAAAAGCAGATTCCATTTCAGCTTATCTAGTTATTGTCTGTACATTAGAAGGTAAAATATATAAATTCCTATTATCTCACTGTCCACATCTGTAAAATATAAGCAGGAGAACCCAATTGATAAAGTTACTGTGCGGATTACTTTCAATGTCCCAGGCACACCTGTCACCATGTCTAGCATTGCTATATGCCAGTTAGTATTTGGAGAAGGAGCCATAGAAAGCAAAGGTCTGCATCTGTTACAGTGTTTCCTTGTCTGAAGCAAGTTTTATTGAAGGGTTTTTGGAAAGCAGCTGTTCCCCTGGAGAAGTGAAAAGTTTTGTTTCTTTCAGAGCTTTCATGGCTGGAATTGGTTGGAGAACAAAGTAACTCTCTAGTGGCTTGAGATTTCTAAAACTGGAGTAGTTCTGTGTGTAGTTCAATGGCACTGCCTTGAGCAAAACTGTTGTTACAGACTTGGATGGAAGCATACAAGGGAGGTGGATCAAATCTGCAAATGACAGGAGTGGAGAGTGAGAGCTACTGCATGGTTCCTTTCACAAGATTACAAAAGCATTGTTTAATTCTCCCAGCAGACAGAAAGTGACCAGATGCAGCCGTACTGGCATGAGAAAGATCTAGTGTTAAGCTCCAGGATATTATTGTTTTCAAGTACAGGATGTGAGAGACTTAATAATTTCAGTTCACATGAACAATCTTTTCTCACATCTAGCATGTGCTCTGACTGAATGTTAGTACTGCATCTACAGTAGCACTTGTGGCATCTAGCTACATTGTGTAGAATCCATCTCTAGTTTTCATTTAGTATAAAAATCTAAGTGTGCCAGAAACAGCAACAGGGCATGAGTATGATCTCAACTACCTATGAAACTGAGAGGAGAATTGAGATCCAAGGCCTACCAGGGCAGAGTAGATTCTCTCTCAGAATTTGGGCTCCATTGCTTAGCTGGTTAAAGAGGCCATCTGGTAGAATCTGTCTCCAAAAGGGGGGGGGGGTGAAAGAAAACAAACCATCAAAACAAGAGCAGTAAGAAAAATAATAAAATAGAAGCTATATCTTGGTCATGTTTAAATACTAAACACTAACTCCTGATCTGGTGTAGTGTCTGCTTAGTAAGTATTTCTTATTTGAGAGAGAATATGGGCTCTAAAATTCAGGATATAAAAGAACTGACATGCAAAATTCTCAAGACAAAAATATACTTTTAAGTAGAAGACTATAGCCAGGCGTTGGTGGCGCACTCCTTTAATCCCAGCAATTGGGAAGCAGAGGCAGGTGGATCTCTGTGAGTTTGAGGCCAGCCTGGTCTCCAGAGCGAGTGCCAGGACAGGACAGGCTCCAAAGCTACACAGAGAAACCCTGTCTCAAAAAACCAAGAAGAAGAAGAAGAAGAAGAAGAAGAAGAAGAAGAAGAAGAAGAAGAAGAAGAAGAAGAAGAAGAAGAAGAAGAAGAAGAAGGACTATAGAAATAGCTCCATCAGTAAAACAATTGCCTTAAAATCAGAAAGACCTGAATTCAACACCTAACATCTGTATAAAAAACTAGGCATAATAATACAGATATGTAATACCAGAATTGTGAATCAGAGACAGGCAGATCCCTGCAGTTCAATGGCCAGTAACTCTAGCCTACTTGTCAAGTTGCAGGCCAATCAGAAACCTTGTCTGAAAATAATTTCTGAGAAACAGTGCCCAGGGATATCCTCTGGCCTCTACAAACACATGTGCTTGTAACCCACACACTTACACACAAGAAATGGATGTCTAAGAAAGGTTGTATCACTGAGTCTGACTTTCAATTATTAACTCAGCCTGCCTAATAGGTCTGCAACTATATATGATAATGTAGCATTTCCTGAAGTGTGATTCTCAGTTGCAAGGTACTCTGTCAAAAATAAATATTGGCCATGAGGTGATGCTCCTACGTTCAGAATTTTTCAGTAATTTCTTATGGTTTCAGAATATTAAGATTTAGAGTGGTAAATTATGTCAAGGACTCTGCAAAGTCCTGGTGCAAGTAACTGTAAGGTTTAGCTCTGTCTTTGATGAACAAACCATATCAGAGGACTTTTTTCCACTTTGGGACTGCTATTAGAATGGAAAGTCAGGAGTTAAATTCCTGGGGCTTCTCTCTTGCTTCATTACTACTGGATATAAAGCTAGAGCTTCCATTGCTCAGAAATCAGACACTAGCTCTGTATTTCCTGTCATTTTCATCAGTTTATGATCCATGAAATCGGGAGTATGTTCCACCAGTGCTTACAAGTATGCTAGAATATCTCATAATGTAGTATCTTAGCCCTTTTGACCCAAAACACTATAATGTAGGTGAGTAGTTTAAATTCCAATTTCAGGATGAAAACCCTACCAACATGTTTTAACTTTGTCACTCTTGATTTCCATGTAATTCAGATTGCTTCCTCATATGTTATCCAGTTTTTTCTGCTATTTCCACTGAAATATAAAAAGCTGTTTTTCTCTGAACAAACCCAATCTCAGAAAGGGGAGCTAATTTCTTTGCCATCCTCAGAGCACATCCTGTAACCCTGCTTTACCCTCATCCAATTCATTGATTTTGTACCATTCTGTTGCTATTTAAGATATTCTCTTGAAAATCCTAAAGCAAGTTCTCTGGCCTTCTCCAGGGACATGTTTTGTTTATTTAAAATGTTCATTTCTATAAGTTTATGGTGTTTCTGCAATGACATGAATAATGTTCCTGGCAGTCAGAAGCTAAGGAACAGAACATCTGAGAAATATACACAAATGAAAGCTAGTTTGTGGCCCTGCCAAGTGTTCTGGTCAAGTAGAACTGAAGGACAGGGACACAGCAGAAGCAGAGAATACATACCATACAACTGTATGAAGAATGTAACAGACCAAACAAGGCATCAACCTAATTTTAAATTAATAAATAAATAAAGTTAAGTCACTAACGCCTTCTTAATAAAAGTTCTTCTATGTCTCAAATTAATGAAACAGAGGTCTTATTATTAATACTGTGCTTTGCCTATTAAAAGTGTTAATAGGAAATATTAATGACATTGAAAGAAGGTGATGGGAGAAATAGAAATAGGGGGAGGCATGGAAGGTGGAGAAAAATAGGATAATAAAGACCATTTGGAAATGAACTTACAATAATCAAATTAATGAATGCAGACAAGTTAAGGAGATACCGGTATAAGATGTGAAAATACAGCAAATAGAAGAAAATAAAATGATCAATAAATGAAGTAAAAATCTCAGCTAAAGGTATCCAGAAGAACAAAGAAAATAAGAGGATGAAAATGACAGTACAAATCCCTTAAAGAAAGATCTGCAGACTGCAGGACATGTGATCCTGTCCTGATACAAACCAGGACTCAAGAGCAGCCAGCCAAGGCTGCTACTGAAAAGGCTCAACATCTGAATAGCACGGGGAATAGCAAGTTGTAGCAGGGAAGCTACTGTAGGATGTCGTTGTGCAGGGTGTTTATTATTAGGGAGGGTTCCTGATTGGTATCTGTGGAATAGAAAGTAAGAGGCAGGCCTGAGAAGAAGGTCACTATTAGTAAAGTCTCAATGACTCACTCTGGGAGTTGCACAGAAGGAAGAAAACTGGGCCTTTATATCTTTTGCTTAGGCATTGTTAGCAGGCTTCTTCAAAAGGGGGCATAATGATAAATGTCATAAGGATCTCAGCATAGAGGGCATAGCCTGGCATATTCCTGCTGGATGAACCAATGCTTCTTTACTGAAGGGGAATCTGGATTATAGCATCTATTACAAGCACAACCCGATCAGAATGGAAATCAACTTCTACATTGCATTCCTGTGTGCTGGCTGAATGCCAAGCCTTTGTCTGACATACTGAATAGATAACTAATAAACCATGCTATGGCACAATACTGTCTGAGGTCAGAAAAAAAATACATCACATTCTCAGAAAAGAAAAAGAATATGAAGAGAAAGTATATTTTTCCAGAGCAACACCAGAAACTAATTCTGTCAGTAAGTTGTCATTGGTTTCTAAGAAGGCCGCTGATTTGTCAGTTTTAGTTCTGTATCTATACTATTTGTTAATAGTATTTATCAGCCCTGAGAGGTGGGATGTTTTGTTTGTTTGTTTTGTTTTGTTTTTCTACAACAATTTGATTTTAATGTGAATAAAGCAGTGCAAGCCTTTGTGGATGCCACGTATACATGCTCGCCTGAAACTGAAAATGTTGCAGCTCATTTGGCCTGTGTTTTTTCCCTTAAATGGACTGAACATTACTTACTTTCTAACACTTCTCATAAAAAAAATAAAAATAAGAATACAATACACAACACACCTTTAATCCTCACCCTCTGGAGGCAGAGGCAGACAGATCTCTATGAGTCCAAGGGCATTCTGGTCTACATGGTGAGTTCCAGACCAGGTAGAGATGTGTAATGAGACCCTGAGTTGTAAGCCAGTTGGGGCTTCATAATGAAACCTCATCTCGATAAGTAAAACAAATAAACTAAAAAGCATAATAGATTTCAAAAGAATGAAGACATGGTAAGAGCAGAAAACAGAAAGGTCTTTTCCTTTCTGTTTAAAATAAGATTGTGAAGACCTAAAGGGTACTAATTATAAGCTACTGGTTTCTTTGCCATTATTTCAATTTGTTAAAAATGTCCTTTATGTGATGGTGACCTTGTGAATAGACAACATTGCTGACCTGGAAGGCATTATCTCTTCAACAACAGAGGTCTACTGAGTGTCATGGCTATGACTCTGAAGTCCCATGCCCAGGAAGTTTGAGTGGACTGAGTTCCTCATTGTAATGTTTTTTTGTTTTGTTTTGTTTTTGATAAGACCTTACATATTTAGTACAGTGCTTTACCCCTGTACAAATGGAAAAAAATTAAGTTCAACATTTCTAGACCAATATGGCTCTTAATTTCTGTACAATGCCAACTCAACACGGTAAACTGAGATACTTTTTTCCAAAGTTGACAGCACAGCTAAAGGTTCCAAAAATTCAAATTATATATATATATATATATATATATATATATAGAGAGAGAGAGAGAGAGAGAGAGAGACCAATAATAGAAGTATGTTATGCATCAGTAGCAGCAACAGCTTTTCCAGGTTCTGTAGACATTTAAACAAAACAAAATTGTAGAGACATACAGCACACTCCATTTAAAAAAAAAAAAAAGTAAAACACAAAATCCCAGAAAACAGCACAGTTCTGTTACTCTTGTGGTACCTGGCACCATCTTTTTTTTTTTTTTAATTAGCTTATCAATCATCATCTGGGAGGAAACCATTCTGAGCAACATCATTAAAAGCAGCTCTGATAAAGCAGGGTCACTAATATGTATCATAAAGCAGGTCCACATATGAGTGAGTACATATCATGTTTATCTTTTTGTGACTGGGTTACCTCGCTCAGAATGGTTCCTTCAAGTTCCATCCATTTTTCCTGCAAATTTCAAGATTCCATTGTTTCTTCTACTGAGTAGTACTCCATTGTGTAAATGTACCACATTTTCTCTACCATTCTTCGGTTGAGGGGCATCTAGGCTGTTTCCAGCTAGATGGAAATAATGCTGCTATGAACATCGTTGAACAAATGTCCTTGTTGTATGAGAGGTTTTTTTTTTTTTTAATGTGTGTGGAGTCTTTAGAGTTTCATATATAATAAATCATACCATCCACAAATAAGTATACTTTGACTTCTCCTTTTCCTATTTGTATCATTTTGTTTCCTTCTCTTTTCCTTTTTTTTTTTTTAAAGTGTGAAGTTTATTGGGGGAAGGGAAGGGAAGAAAGAGGAGAGAGAGACAGAGAGAGAGAAAAACAGAGAAAGCTGCGTCCTTAGAGAAACGGAAAAAGGATCTTCGAATCCTTTTGTCTGTTTCTGGTTTGGGGAGACAATGTTTCTCTGTGTAGCTTTGGAGCCTGTTGTGGCACTTACTCTGTAGAACAGACTAGCCTTGAACTCCTGGAGATCTGCCTGTTTCTGCCTCTTCCCAAGTGCTGGGATTAAAGACATGAGCTACCTTATTGCTCTAGTTAAGACTTGAAGAACTATATTGAACAAGAGTGAAAAGAGTGGACACCTTTGTCTTTCTTGCTTCTGGTATGGTGAAAATGCTTTGAATTGATTTTTAGCTAGCATGATGTTGGCTACATGTTTCTTGTTTACGGCCTTGATTATGTTGAGGTAAGATCCCTCCATTCCTAACCTCTCCATGCCTTTTATTATAAAGAGATGGCAGCTTTTGTCAAATGCCTTTTCTGTATCTGAGATTTCCATGCAATTTCTGTCTTTCAATCTGTTCGTACAATGGATAACATTCATTGAATTACATATACTGAGCCATCCCTGTGTCTCTGAAATGAAACCAACTTAGTCATGATAAATGACCATTTTAATATGGCTTGGATTGGGCTTGCCAGTATCTACTGAAAATGTTTGCATCTGTGATCATCAGAGAGATCAGTCTTTAATTTTGCTGCTGTTACTATTTTTATATCTTTATGTGGCTTGGGAATCTGTGTAATATAGCTTCTTTAAAAAGAGTTTAAATGAGCCAGGCATTGGAGGCACACGTCTTTAATCCCAGCAGAGGCAGAGGCAGAGGCAAGTGGATCTATGTGAGTTCAAGGCCAGCCTGGTCTACAGAGCAAGTTCCCGGACAGCCTCCAAAACAATACAGAGAAATCCTGTCTGGGGGGGTGAGGGAGAGAGTTTAAATGCCCGTCTTCCTTTTGTAGTTTACAGAAGAATTTAATTGCTATTGATACTAGTTCTTAGAGGTTCTGACAGAATCGTGTAATGAGTCCATCTGTTCCTGGGTGTATTGTTGTTGCTGCTGTGAAAGCTTTTATTACTGTTTTAAACTCATTGCTGATTAATGAATCTGTTTAAGTTATTTAATCTTGCTTAAATTTTCTTAAACTGTTTGTAGAGACTCCTCCATTTCAGTTGGGCTTTCCAGTGGAACAGGGGCTTTTAAAACATGCCCTTGAGATTTTCTGAGGCTCCTAAAACATGCCATTATTATTTTCTGAATTTCATTGATGTCTGCTCTAATGTCTTTCCTCTGGTTTATAATTTGATTAATTTAGATCTCATCTCTATTTCTTTCAGTTAATTTAGTTAAGGATTTGTCAATCTTGTTTATGTTTACAAAGAACCAGCTCTTCATTTAATTGCTTTTTTAAAATCATTGTTTGCTTTGTCCTTATTTCACTAATTTCAGCCCTGATTTTGATTATCTCTTGTTTACTCTTTTTTTTGCTTTGGTTCATTCTTGCTTTTCCAAGGTCATAAGATACATCAGGTAATTAATTTGAGACTTCTCAAATTTTACTTCTTTATTTTTTAAGTTTCATGTATGTGCAATGTATTTCCACAGTGTACTTCCTCCCTCCCTTCCTGCAATTCCTTCTATGTCCAACCACCCCGACTCACTAATAAAGTCATGACCTCTCTTTAATTATTGCTAGTACACACACACACACACACACACACACACACACACACACACACACACAGTTTTCCTGTCCCATTGTCTCTCTCAAATAATCACTCAGAGGCTTAGTATAATTACAAATGCATGGCTGATAGCTCAGACTTATTACGTACTAGGTCTTACATTTTATGTTAACTCACATTCCTTATTTAAGCTCTGCCACCTGGTAGTACCTTTACTAACATGGAACATTCACCATACTGTTGTGATTTCATGTGTGTGGCTTCCCTGTACTAAAAGTATTTTGATGTAGGCCCTTAACACTCCATATTTTCTTCTTAAGACTGTCTTCATTGAATCCTATAGATTTTAGTGTGTTGTGTTTTATTTTCATTCAATTCTGAAGAACAAAATTACAGTTCACTGGGTAACCAATTTCTCAACAAATGGTAATTGCTGGGCAAGATGACATTTGTCTTTTTGGTTTTTTTGTTTTGGTTTGGTTTTTGGTTTTTTGTTTTGTTTTTGCTTTTTTGGTTTTTTTGTTTGTTTGTTTTGCCAAAATTGTGGCATGAACATCTGTGACTGAGAATGACAGACAGATACAAAGCATCCCCAACTTTTAGTTCTCATCATCTCATAGAATCTGGATCACAACTGGAAAGATTTTTCTCTTATATTCCTCCTTTAAATTGCCTTTATAATTTACCAGGTGGTAGTGGCACAGGTCTTTAATCCCAGCACTTGGGAGGTAGAGACAAACAGATCCTTATGAGTTCAAAGCCAGCCTGGTCTACCCATTATATCTGAAGCAGTACAAACAACATGGTAAGCATCAAGAACTGCAATGCTGGAATGGTTGCCTTCTCCTTGTGTTTTGCTTGGGGCAGCATGCAGCCCTGAGTGGAAAACTGTCTGCTGGAATGACAAAAGAGTTGGAGTCTCAAGCCTCTGCAGCCACAGAAAATTTACTTTTCCAAGGATTCATTAGTTTAATAGCCTGGCTTTCAACAAGTGCTGCAAAGAAGAAATCACTAATATTTATACTGCTTTTAGTTCGTAGAGTTCTTTGTGACTCACCAAGTGCCATGGAAATAAACACTACAGATCCATGGTTTGCACATTAAAATTGGGGAGCACGTGAAAATTCAGATGGCCAGGTCCCTCCCATACCATTGAAATTAAAATTTCATTGGGGAATGTAATGCCTCTAGCCTTTGCTATAAGCATTCTAGGTAATTCTAATGTAAATCACACTGTAGGAGAGAATGTTAAGAATGGGAAATGCATGAGGGGAAAGCAATGCACTTAAGAGCACATCAGGTCCTTACCCACCAGCAGTAGATCTAGGGCCAGAAGTTTGGTTACTGAGTCTCCTTTTCTTCATTTGCAAAGTGAAACTCTAAGTCCTCTTGCTATCCATAGGGAAGCTCAAGTCTAAGGAGAGAGCTGCTTAACACACTGTGGGGACCCTGAGTCTCGGGTCAAACATCGGCCATGAGGTTATTTTGAGGGTAGTTCTGAAGCAGAAGCATAAAGTAAGAAAACAAAGCAAAACTCACAGCCAGTCTGGTGACAAGAAGCTCTGGAAAGGACAGAGGAAAAGCTCTTCAAGACTTAATATTATGGTCATCAAAGCTTAAAATCTTTGGCTTTGCTTAACACCAGCAATGAGAAAATGAAATTCCAGGAGTAGAACTTCAGGAATCAGAAAAAAAAAAGAAAAAGAAAAAAGAAAAATTAAAAATAAATAAAAGATTTCAGAAGGTACACACATGACTTCTGGGATCCTCCTAAAACTTCAACAATTAGTGTAGTTTCAGTTTAGGCTGGACCTTCTCTATGAGTATTAGACTCATGCTATATAGTTAAAGTGCCTATCCCAGTAAATATCTCAATAGAAATATTTTTACTATAAAGCTCTGTCTACATGCATTGTCATAATTTGAACTGTGCAAATGAAAATATGCAGAGGAAAGAGGGGCATGCTATCCATGAAGAATATAAAACCAAGTGTCTGGACCAACACATCCCAGCGACAGACAGGGCACCAGATGCTATCTGAAATTTATTTTGTTTTGTTTTTTATCATCTTCTGTGGCCGAGGATCTGTGCTATACATCATCATCTCATTGCTGGATAATTCATGATTTCTCTTCCACAGCAGATTACAATAATCCATTTAGGAATTAGATTGGGACAGAGTGTGTGAGTCTGGACAATGGATTCACCTTCTTGGAATGAAAGAGATATATCTAACCACTTCAGAGCACAGTTAAAAGAATTTAGTAATAAGATGGGTGTAATACATTTAGCAGGTTTACCAAGCACGTATTAACTACCATTGTTCCTAACCACATCACCAGGCTTGGTGGGGACAAGAGAAAGGAAAATGAAGGAGAGGGTTATTTTCCATGATTGAAACTGGAGTCAAGCAGGAGACTTTCCTGGCCACATTAATGTGCACGTGGCTGTATGGATTCTGATGTTGATGCTTCAGTTTCTGTTTTTTCCCAAGAGCTATACTCTCAAAGATGATGAAATGCAACAGGCCACACTCATAGTTTAAGTCTACTTGTGTGCTTGATATCCATGTCTCTGATATAAACAGTCATTTATAGAAAAAAAAAAGAATGAAAGAAAGCACAGTTGATTTTTTTTTAGTGCTAGGGTTGGAGTAACCTATAACATAGACATTGTTATTTACAAGAAGCAAGAGGAGTCCTTGGACTGTTCTTGCTGGAGTTTCCACTTGGATACAGCAGCTGTGGTCCAGATGGTCATCTGTGGGCAGACCAGGGCTGGGATGTGAGCATGGTTTGCAATGGTGAGGAGAAGGAAATTCAAAACAAAACTCACTTTCCCTTGGAAAATATTGCCTCAGATTGCTCAGGGAATTTACCTCATCAGCAACAACAATCAACATGATGGTGAATAACAGAAGACAAAGAAAATCACTCAACAGTATTCTTATGTCTGGCATGCAGCCAGGTCATCTGTTTGATTCCCTCTCTGATGAATCAAACAGAAGATACTTTAGAGACCAATTCCTGTAGTGTTTTGGAATCTGGCTTCCTAAGTGGAAACATTCTTTTGAGAGATAGGGACTATTTCAAGGAAGACAATTTTGGTCTCACCTTGATTATTTGAGTTTCCTTAAGTTCCTTGAGGTTAGGATGTCATCTCAGTGATGTTTGTAGAGCTCACACTACGGCATGTTCAATACATGTGCATGTGAGTGCTTGTGTATATGAGAGTGTGGGGGTGGTCTATAGCAATTAGAGAAAAGAAAAAACACAAAGAAAAGAAAGCAGGGAAAAAGATGAGATGGGTATTAGAAAGTAGAACAGGAGGCACAGGAAGGAAAAGGATAGAACATATCATGGGAGCCAGAACCAAGGTAGGGATGCAGACTTCTCTGTAGCTGGGAACATTTGGTCTCTTTGGCAGATGATCACCTTTATCTGAACAGTGAAAACCATCATATAGAAACCAGTCTCAAGAAGCCTCAAATAATATAAAAAGTGAATGTTATCCATGCCAGCTTTTTAAAGGAGATTTAAAGTACTTGTTTATTTAACTTATATTCATTATTACTTTGTATGACTCATGGGATGGTATGTCATATGTGTATGTAGATATCAGAGAACAACTATTTGGAACTGGCTTCCAAGGATTGAACTCAGGTCACAAGCTTTCATGGCAAGTATGTTAACCTGCTATACCATCTGGTAAGAACCAGCCCACATCTATTGATTTTCTTTAGTTGTATATACAGCTCTATGATACTGAAATCATCATATTTCCATATTATCTGTGCTTCCCTTATAATAATCAGCATTCTAATGCTCCCTTATTTCTCCAAATATGTCGGTTATTTGTATTTTTGAGTTTTTTCCTTAAAAAAAAAAAAGCTACTTAACAGATCTCAAGGACTTGAGACTTAGTGTTATCTTTTAAAATATATCTGTGTCAGAATTATATCATATATAGTATATAATCTATGGTGCAACAGAATTAGAATTTACTGTCAAACCTCCCTTCTCCTATCAGAAAGTGTTTAGCTATTTCCCATTGAGGAGTTATCTTAGTTTTGGAAAGCCACCTTGTCTCTGGATCTTTCCTTCCTGGGAGAGCTCATGAACACTAACCAATCAAGGTAGGTAGTAAAGGCATCTCCATTTCAGTGGAACAACTCTGATCACCTATGTCAGTTCCACCTCTTCCCAGGGGATGTCCAAGACTGTTGTGGAGCATTGAAGATCAGTATTCCAATTTCCACACCTTGCTTTCTTTCCCTTAACTCTGCAGGTTCTGATCTCAAGAGTACTCATAATATCTTGACACCTAACACTGTATCATAGTGAATTTCCCCATGATCCTAACCTATGACTTTGATTGAAATCAGATTCTCTTAGAGCCCAACATCTTAATCTATATAGAACACACATGCTAACCCATCTCAGTACTCAGAATGGTACTTGCATTTATTATGTGCTTTTAAACACCTGATAAGTAGATGACACTTCATTTACCTACTGCACACCCTCTGAGAAGAAAATAAGAGTTAAAAATAGAATGAAATCCTGGTTTCCATTAATGATTATTATCATAATCACAAGAAACAGGTGTGTGTGTGTGTGTGTGTGTGTGTGTGTGTGTGTGTGTGTGTGTGTGTTTCATGCTTGTATGCATGCTTACATGTATCTGAGTGCATATATATATATATATGTAAAGTTAACATAGAGGTCTGCCTGGATAGCTGTCTACATTATTCCTTGAAGAGAGGTCTCTTACTGAAACCTGAGAAATCACAAAGTTATAAGAGAATTAAAACCTTCAGAGAATAGTGGTTCATTTAGGTCAATGGTGAGAAAGGATTGTGTAGGAGTGAGGCTAGATGGTACAGCAGCCAGGAAGGAGCAGAGCCCCTGATGACTGTCATCGATGGGGAGCAAATATAGGTCTATCAGATAAGAAATTCCTAATAAAATGTCCTGGTGCTTAATATCTTTAAAATACCCCAGAATATGTAAGCAGAGAGGGTCAACTGTAACATAATGAACAAAGTTCACTACTATCTATGGTGGATTATTATAAGACAAACAGTAAGTCATCTTGAAGAATGCAACAGTTGGGGAGAAATGATTATGCAAAGTTTTCCAGATAGACAAAACCTGTTGTCCATGTGCAAGATTTGCATAATCCATGAATTATCTTGAAAGCTGAACGTAAACTTTGGATAGGAGAGTTCAGCATTCCTTCTATTTGCAGACTCCCAACCTAGGCCACAGCCTTCTTCATGCTGCCTTGCTGAGTGGTCCAAAGTTCACTTAAAGAGGACCACTTTTAATAGTAACTCTGTCACAATGAGTGAGATCACACTGGATTAGGATCAAGCAAGGCATAAACAAGCCAGCCTCCCAAGAGCAATGCAGAACTCACATACACTTGGAACCGAGCACTTGTAAACTCAGCCCTTCCATGTCTGGCTCTCATAAGGCAAGAAGCCTTCCCTTATGGAAATGGAAAATAGGGCTTCCAGGTTTGCCTTCAAGCATTGCCTGAAATTCAGGAGATCCTATGCGTGAGGCAAGCTTTCCAGCAGTAAAACACTTTCCAGCTGAAACGGTGGTTCAAAGCCTGTGGTTAAAGCATGAACTCAAAAAGCTTTTTGTAGTGTCTACAGATCTGGCTGAAATTGAACTAAATTTTTCTTTTTTGTTCCCTCCAAATGTTTTCTACATTACACTTCTTTTCTACTCTTTTAATTTCCCTTTCTTGTCTCCCTTCTTTTCCTCACGCTCTCTTCCTTTTAATTTCTTTATATTTTCTTCTTTCAATCACTGTGTTCTTCCTTTCTTCTTTCATGAGTTTCTTCCCTTCTTTCCTTTACTTTATGCATGTTCCCTTTGCTTTCTGGTCATCATATCTGGAAAATTTAATTGCTCAAAAAAGAAACTAAAAGCTGTCACCACCAACAAAACAATTTCACCTACTTATAGTTTTCTCCATCCACACTATTTAAAATATTCCACCATTTCAGGTCAATATGACTCTTAAAAGCCATATTATAGTAAAGACAAACTGGTTTCATTCCCGTTTATGATTAAAAATCTGTCTCTCAAGGACTGGGCTATGCCCCACCCTTAACCTTAACTACAGATAGTTGTTTATTGCCTTTTCCAGGAAATGGAAACCATACCTTTGTTTCAAAGGGTTATTATGACCACCTGTTGTTATGACTACATTGCAATCATGTTTTTGTTTCAAGTTGTTATAACCAACTTGCTCTGCGTATGTTCTGCTTCTGTAACCCTGCTTGTCAAATCCTCCATTTGGAAATCCCCTACCTCTAGACTATAAAACCCTTATCTTCACCATGTCTAATGCTGACCTCTTGGACTCCACCTTGGGGGGGTAACTTATGTACACAAACCAAATAAAAAAATCAATCTTGCTTTATTAATTTGTTCATGATGATTTGGGTCAGTGATCATTCTCCTCACATCTGTGGGATTAACACACAAAATTATAGCATGGTTTTTTTGAGTAGCACTAGGGAGAGCTGGTCCCACCCATCATCTGCCAAGCAGTGTCATGGGCCAAGGAAAGATGCCCATCCACCATCCCCTGCCACCTGGGCTGGTGAGAAAGCTGGCCCTGAGATCATGAGAGCAGGAGAACTGGCCATGCTCCTCCCCAGCTGCTGCACTCTGCAGAGCAGGCCCTGCACTGGAATTAGAAAAGATGGGGATCAGGAACTGCAGATGCAAGCATAACCAACAGAATACAAGAGATAGAAGAGAGAATCTCAGGCATTAAAGATACACTAGGAGAAACAGAGTCATCGACCAAAGAAAATCTTAAGTCCAAAAAATCCCTAACACAAAATGTCTAGGAAATACAAGACACCTTGAAAAGGCCAAACCTAAGAATAACAGGTGTAGAAGAAAGTGAAGAAACCCAACTCAAAGGTACAGAAAACATATTCAACAATATCATAGAAGAAAACTTTCCCAACACAAAGAAAGACATGCCAATGAAAGTACAAAAAGCCTACAGAACAATGAATAGAATGGACCACAAAAAAGTCCCATCTTCACATAATAATTAAAACATCAAACATACAAAATAAAGAAAGAATATTAAGAGCAGAAAAGGGAAGAGGCCAAGTAATATATAAAGGCAAAATTATCAGAATTACACCTGACTTCTCTGTGGAAACTCTGATAGCCAGAAGGTCCTGGATAGATATCCTACAAACACTAAGAGACCATGGATGCCAGGCCAGGATACCATACACAGCAAGCTTTCTATCCCGATAGATGGAGAAAACAAGATATTACATGAAAAAAAAAAAACAGATTTAAACAATACATTTCCACTAATCCAGCCCTACAGAAAGTACTGGAAGGAAAACTCAAATCTGAGGAAGTTAAGTACACTCACAAAAACATTGGCAATAGATAATCACACTTTACCAACAGTCAAAAGAAAAAGCTGGGTAAATCTACACACAATACCACCAACAATAACAAATCAAAAACAAACAAAAATTAACCATCAATAGTCTTTAATTTCCCTCAATATTAATGATCTTAGCTTTCCTATAAAAAGACACAGGCTAACAAAGTGGATACGAAGACAGAATTCATCCTTCTGCTGCATACAACAAACACAACTGAACTTCAAAGGCAGGCATTACCTCAGAGTAAAGGCTTTGGATAAGATTTTCCAATCAAGCCAGGCGGTGGTGGTGCACGCCTTTAATCCCAGCACTCGGGAGGCAGAAGCAGGTGGATCTCCAGGACAGCCTCCAAAGCCACAGAGAAACCCTGTCTCGAAAAAAAAAAAAAAAAAAAAGATTTTCCAGTCAAATGGACACAAGAAACAAGCTGGTGTAACTATCCCAGTATCTAACAAATTAGACTTCAAACTAAAACCAATCAAAAGAAATGAAGAGGTCATTTCATATTCATCATGGGGGAAAAAAATCAGAAAGATGTCTCAATTCTGAACATTTATGCCCCAAATAAAAAGGCACATAAGACCTCACAGAGTTATTGTGGGAGACTTCAACACCCCACTGTCACTACTGGACAGGACCACCAGACAGAAACTTAACCAAGAGACAAATGAACTACCAGAAGTTATGACTCAATTGGGATTAACAGACATCTATAGAACATTCCATCCAAACACAAAATAATATACCTTCTTCTCAGCACCACACGGAACCTTGTCTAAAATCGACCAAATACTTGACAACATAGCAAACCTCAACAAGTACAAGAAAATTAAAATAACCCCCTGTATCTTATTAGACCACCATGCTTTAAAGTTAGAATTAAACAACACAAATTGCAGAAAACCTACAAACTCATTAAAATTGAACAACCAGCAATTGCACCATTTCTGGGTCAAGGAAGAAATAAAGAAAGAAATTAAAGACTTCCTAGAATTCAATGAAACTGAAAACACAACACACCCCAAACTTATGGGACACTTTGAAAGCAGTACTAAGAGGAAAGTTCATAGCACTAAGAGCTCACATGAAGAAACTGGAGAATACTCACACTAGAGAATTAACAGCACAACTGAAAGCTCTATACAAGTACAACTCACAAATACAAGTAAACTCACTCTGGAGGAGTAGACACCAGGAAATAATCAAACTGAGGGCAGAAATAAAGTACAAACAAAGAAAACAATACAAAGAATCAATGTAACAGAGTTGGTTCTTAGAGAAAATCAACAAGATAGACAAACCTTTATCCAAAGTACCAAAAGGCAGAGAGAGAGAGAGAGAGAGAGAGAGAGAGAGAGAGAGAGAGAGAAGAGAGAGAGAGAGAACATGCAAATTAACAAAATCAGAAATGAAAAGTGGGACATAACAACTGACACTGGGGAAATCCAGAGAATTTTCAGGTCATACTTTGAAAATGTGAACTCCACAAAATTTGAAATTTAAATGAAATGAACATTTTTCTGGGTAGATATCACTTACTAAAATTGAACAGATAAGCAACTTAAACAGACCTATAACCCGTAATGAAATAGACACATTCATCAAAAATCTCCCAACCAAACAAAGCCCAGGGCCAGATGGCTGAAGTGCAGAATTTTACCAGAAATTCAAAGAAGAGCTAATACCAATACTCCTCAAATTGTTACATACAATAGAAACAGAAGTTTCATTGCCAAACTCCTTTTACGAGGCTACAATCATCTTGGCACACAAGCCACACAAAGACAGAACTAAGAAAGAGAACTACAGACCAATATCCCTCATGAATATTGATGCAAAAACACTCAATAAAATACTGGCAAATCAAATGCAAGAACACATCAGAGAAATCATCCACCTGATCAAGTAGGCTTCATCCCAGGAACGCAGGAATGGTTCAACATATGAAAATCTATCAATGTAATCCACCATATAAACAAATTGAAAAAGAAACACCACATGATCATCTCACTAGATGCTGAAAAACCCTTTGAAAAAATCCAAAACCCCTTCATGATACAGGTCCTGGAGAGATCAGGGATAACAGGAACATACCTGAATATAGTAAAAACAATATACAGTAAACCAACAACCAACATCAAACTAAAAGGAGAGAAACTCAATTTCTCCAAAATCAGGAACAAGACAAGGCTGTCCACTCTCTACACATCTCTTCAATATTGTACTTGAAGTTCTAGCTAGAGCAATAAGACAACAAAAGGAGATCAAGGGGATACAAACTGGAAAGGAAGAAGTCAAACTTTCACTGTTTGTAGATGTAGTTTACATAAGTGACCCCAAAAACTCTACAGGGGAACTTCTTCAGCTGATAGACTCCTTCAGCAAAGTGGCAGGATATAAGATTAACTCAAAAAAAAAAAAAAGATCAATAGCCCTCCTATATACAGATGATAGAATGGCTGAGAAAGAAATCAGAGAGACATCACCCTTTATAATAGCTACAAACAACATAAAATATCTTGGAGTAACACTAACCAAACAAGTGAAAGACCTGTATAACAAGAACTTCGAGTCATTAAAGAAGACATCAGAAAATAGAAAGGTGTCCCATGATCTAGGTAGGATCAACACAGTAAAAATGGCAATCTTGCCAAAAGTGATCTACAGATCCAATGCAATCCCCATCAAAATCCCAGTACAATTCTTCACAGACCTTGAAGGAACAATACTCAACTTTATATGGAGAAACAAAAGACCCAGGATAGCCAAAACCATCCTGAACAATAAAGCAACTTCTGGAGGCATCACCATTCTTGACCTCAAGCTCCACTATAGAGCTATATTCCTGAAAACATCTTGGTATTGGCACAAAAATAGACAGGTAGACCAATGGAATCAAACTGAAAACCCTGATATTAACCAACACAACTGCAAACACCTGATTTTTGAAAAGAAGCTAAAATTATACAATGGAAAAAAGAAAGCATCTTCAACAAATGGTGTTAGCATAACTGGAAAATGGCATGTAGAAGACTTCAGATAGATCCATATCTATCACCATGCTCAAAACTTAAGTCCAAATGGATCAAAGAACTTAACAAAAATCCAGCCACACTGAACCTATTAGAAGGGAAAGTGGGAAGTAACCTTGAAGGAATTGGTACAGGAGACTGCTTCCTGAACATAACACCAGTACCACAAACACTGAGATAGACAATTAATAAATGGGACCTCCTGAAACTGAGAAGCTTCAGTAAGGCAAAGGACACAGTCAGCAAGACAAAATAGCAGCCCACAGAATGGGAAAAGATATTCACCAACCCCACATCTGACAGAGGGCTGATCTCTAAAATTTACAAAGAACTCAAGAAGCTAGTCACCAAAACACCAAATAATCCAATTAAGAAGTGGGGTACAGAACTAAATAGACAATTCTCAACAGAGGAATCTAAAATGGCTGATAGACACTTAAGAAACTGCTCAACATCCTTAGCCTCAGGGAAATGCAAATCAAAACAACTCTAAGATAACACGTTACACCTGTCAGAATGGCTAAAATCAAAAACACCAATAATAGTTTATGCTGGAGAGGATGTGGAGAAAGGGGAACACTCCACCACTGCTGGTGGGAGTGCCAACTCATACAGCCACTTTGGAAATCAGTATGGAGATTCCTCAGGAAAATAGGAATCAGTCTACCACAAGATCCCACAATTCCACTCTTAGGCATATGCCCAAAAGAAGCAAATTTATACAATAAGGACATCTGTTCAACAATGTTCATATCAACTTTATTTGTCACAGCCAGAACCCGGAAGCAACCTAGATGCCCCTCAACTGAAGAATGGAGAGAGAAAATGTGGTACATTTACACAATGGAGTACTACTCAGTGGGGGAAAAAAAAAAACAAAAAACAAACAAACAAACAAAAAAAAAAAACAATGGACTCTTGAAACTCGAAGGAAAATGGATGGAATTAGAAGAAACCATCCTGAGTGAGGTAACCCAATCACAAAAATACAAACATGGTATGTACTCACTCATATATGGCTTTTAGAGATAGAGCAAAGGCTTTCCAGCCTACAATGCACACCACTAGAGAAGCTAGTAAACAAGGAGAACCCTAAGAGAGACATACATGGTCCCCAGGAGAAGGGGAAAGGGACAAGATCTCCTGAGCAAATTGGGAGCATGGGAGGAGTGGTGAGGGATCTAGGAGAATGAGAAGGGGAGAAGAGGAGGGGTGAGGAGGACATGAGGGAGCAGAAAGGTTGAGTCAGGAGAAGAACAGAAGAAAATAAAAAAGGCGATACCATAATAGAGGGTGACATTTTAGGTTCACAGAGAAATCAGGCACTAGGGAAATGTCTGGAGAGCTACAAAGATGACACCAGCTAACAGTCTAAGCAACAGAGGAGAGGCAACCTTAAATGACCTCCCCTGATGAGATTGATGACTGATTTATATGCCATTCCATAGCCTTCATCCAGCAGCTGGTGGAAGCAGAAGCAGACACCCACAACTAATCACTGAATTGAACTGGAATCCAGTCACAGAGAAGGAGGAGTGATGTGCAAAGGGGTCCAGACCTAGCTGGTGAAACCCACAGAAATAGCTGACCTGAACAGGTGGAAGATTATGGACCCCAGACTGATAACTGGGAAAGCAGCATAGGAATAATCCAGACTACCTGAACATGGGTGTCAGTGAGAAGGCCTCAGAAATCTATGGGTCCTCTGGTAGTATTATCCCTAGCATACAAATAGACTTTGGGAACATCTCAGCCTAGACACATGGGGGTGGGGGGATGCCTAGGCCCTGTTCCAAAGATTATGACAAACTCTGAAGATACTCATGGAAGCCTCACCCTCCCTGGGGAGCAGAAAGGGTATGGGATAGGGAGTTAGTGGGGGGCAGAGGAGGAGGGGAAAGAGAGGGAACTGGGATTGACATGTAAAACAGTCTCGTTTCTAATTTAAAATAAAAAATGGAGAAAAATAAATAAATAAATAAATAAATAAATAACAATAAACCTAGGCCCAGGCAAGTTTTATACCTACCCTGAAGGTTAGTGATACTTGCTGGTATGGAGTGCCTGAAGGCCAAGTTTAGCTACAGAATGTCTTTAGGATTAAGGGAAAAATTGCTATCTTCCCTTTATACATGATAATAGATGTCTTCTGCCAATGCCCCCATCTTTGGATGGTTACTTAATACGATGCATAAATAAGTTGGGCAGCTTTCAGTATTAACTGCCCTCCTGGTATGATCTTATATCTCTGTCTTTTCTTTAACACTAGATAGCTAGCCTTTCCTCATCTATATTCCCCTACTCAGGAACAGAAAAGGGGTCATTCTACTGGTTCTGATAGTAGCCCCAAAGATATCAGTTCGTGACTTATGAACCCCCCCCCAACATGGGGCTAATATAGATTGGTGCAGAAACCCTATTAACCTCCATCTGCCATGTGGTGGCATGGGCAAGGGAAAGATGCCTTCCCCCTCCTACACACACACCCCACACACCTGTGACTGGTGAGACAGCTGGACTCAGGGACATGAGAATGGGAAAGCTGGTCCTGCCCCGTACCAGCTGCAGTACTAGGGAAAGCTTGCCCTGCACCTAGCCTGTGCAACACATTGGAACTGGCCCTGTTGCTGTAGGTGTCTTTGAGTCAGCCTCCAAGGGCATGAGAGCAGGAGAACTGCCCCTGTCCCTGCCCCTTGGTGCCTGCTCCATTGGGTGAGCAAGTAGGAGACAATGCTAGAGAGCTTGCTCTGGCAGTGGGTATCGGGGAGAGCTGATGGGTAACCAACGAAGCTGCCAGCCAGGCCCAGAACCAGGGCTATGATTTGGCCCATTCCAACATCTACTCCATTTATGAACTACTGGAGCACATGAAGGGGCCAGTCCTGCAGATCAACTGGAGGATCTGCATGACACAGAGTAACACCAGGATATCCCAGAGGAGTCCCAGTGAGGGCCAAGTATTGACAGTGTAGCAGAAACCACATGCCTTGAGCCAGACCAATGACTCTGCAATGAACTCTTGCAAGTAAAGACATATGGACTAAAGGGTATATGCTGTGTGACTCAGTGGACCACACTGCAGCTTTTGCCATGAGAATTTTTTTCTTTTAAATTTGTTCTGTTTGGTGGGAGGGGGTTGCGAGAACAAAAGGCAGATACAAAGAAACAGGACAATAAATGGGATCAGTATGCATGATGTGAAATCCGAAATCGATAAAAAGGTTTGTTTTTTTTTTCTTTTTAAATGGATCTTCCACTTGGTTTTAGTTAATTCCAGGTGTAGTCAAGTTGACAACCAGGAATAGCCTTCACAAGTTAAAACATATTTTTCCATATAAATGGAGATTTGTGGGAGGGTCCCAGAAAATTCTAGGCTTATAACATGGAAATGTCAGTTTCAAAGGTCATATACACCTAAGTCTACAGCATAATTTTTATTAGAAATATCTCTATGTAAGGAATATCACAATAGAGACAACCTTTACAGCAATCTTTTTTTTTTTCTGTCAGAGTTCTGATCTTTTATCTGGAGAGAGGCTCCAACCAGAATCCAGAATAAGGTCCTCCTTTCTCTTTCCGTGTCCTCTTGCTTTTTCCTGTCTACTGTCCTTCCTCCCTTTCCTCTTTCCTGTCTCCTTTATTTACTCCTCTTTTGAATTCTCATTTTTCAGTCTAACCAGTCAATCTTTATCATACTCAGGACTCTACCTTATGTAACAGATGCCGAAATGGAATGGAGAATGGATTGCTTACTCAAGAGTGGTATAAATTAGTGACTTCACTCATTTCCTTTCTGTGACAATGTGATTAAGAAAACTTTTTGTCTCTACCCCACCCCAAGATAGTTGCATAAGTTATTCCATAGCTAAGAAAATTATTGTCCTTCATTTGGATTATATTAACAATGGTGGAATAATTCTAAAATAAACCCATTGTGAAACATGGGTACGAATTCGTGAAATCACTAAACAGATGTTTACTGACCTTTTTTGTTAAGTGTTGGCATTTCAAATAGGGCATTGCATAAAACTAATCCCATTTTTATTTCATGGATTACAATTTTAGAGAGGGGATTTTTTTTGAATAATCATTATGTCATATCGCCTAAAAATACATCCTCTGCAATCAAGGAGATCTGTACTTCAAAGCTGACTTAGCCTCATAATAGTTATGGGTCTTGGATAATTACTTAATATCTTTAAGCCTTTGGTTTATAACTGGTAAAGGAGGTAATACCTTCAGAGTGGTTATAATTATGAAAGTTACTTGCTAGCCACGCTGTCTGGCACTGAAGGTTGCACATGCTATGGAAGGGCTCTACCACTGAAGCTCGTAGCAGCACACTGTAGGTTTTTTTTTTTTTTAAGTTAAAATTATATGTAGAACTTGTGGGAAACGATTGGGCAGTTCTGTAATTTTATTAAGAAATAATTAAATTGTACATTTAGATTCATTGATTTATAGTGTATTAGGTACAACTCAGCAAAGGCTTGAAAATACATGTAGATTATAATGTCCTAGAAGTTCAGAAAGAAAAAGGTAATACTCCTTAAAAAAGGGAAAGGACAAGGCAAACAAAGGCAAGGGAAATACATACAGGGAAGGGATCTAGAGTTTTTATTTTTTCTGAGACAGGGTTTCTCTTGTGGCCTTAGGTGTCCTTGGCTGTCCTGGAACTTGCCATATACCAGGCTGGCTTCAAACTCACAGAAATCTGCCTGCCTCTGCCTCCCATGTGCTAGGATTGAAATTGTGTGCCACCACAACCCCATCTAAGAGATTCTTAAGAAAGGGTATGATTTCTGGAAGCAAACATGAAGTCACTAGGTAAACAGAGAGATGCATTTTCCAAAACACAAGAACGAAAGATTTGAATGGTAAATCTTGAGTATTGTGCTAAAAGTTTTAGATGTAACCTATGAGGCTAATGGAGAAATTTAAGAGCCAATGAGCCAAGGATGAAAAATACTATAGTTGTGTTGTATTGGTAGAGAGGAGAGAAACAACTAGAAACCCACAGACATATCACATTAGAAATAATAAGGGACTGGACAATGCAGTGAGCAGCAAGAAAGAACTAAATATGAAACCCAGTAAAAGAGGAGAGGGGTCTCAATAGTTGGAATACCCTCACTAACTACTGGGACTCTGCAGAAACAGTCAAAATGACTCCAATTTGCAGCCCAGGTATTAGTTTAAGTAAAATGAATTTGTGTTGCTGATGGCAAATATAAATACCTATTCTCTAAGCACATTTAGCAAGTTATCAAATGTGAGACTGAAATTCTGGAACCATTCATGTACAAAATAGTGCTAGTTCAATACTGAGCTATTGAATAAGAAATTTAGTCTACATTTTGTGGTTAACCCTTGCCTAACCCCTTGCCTGAAGTTCTTGTTTGATCTCTGTATAGCTATAACGACTCATATTAGGAAGTCTTTTTCTAGGCAATTATCCGAAACTTCCATCAAATTCTAAAGAAGTCTTTGACCCCAAAATAGGTTAAGAACCACCTCCCTGAGCAATGTCTGTTGAGTAAAAGAAAGCAAAGTTTCTTTGAACTTATCGTCTTTCTATCCAAGAATAGCTCAGATGAATCCAGAGACAGGTTTGATCCCATTCTGGGTGGCTGAATCATTTTCCAGCTCCATCCCTTCCATTTCAGAGTCAGGGTCCTGATCCAGGTTCCACATAATTTGGCCATGGTTGTTATGGTTCCCATCCAAAGTCAAACACATTGTTCAAATGTCCTTCTAGGTCATGAAATGTTCAGGCTTTAATGCTGATTGGTTCTACCTCTTTAAGAGACAGACCCCGCCCCCTGACAACAGTCAGGGAAGGCACAGGGATGTGCCATCACGCAATACACAATACAGCCTGCATGAGGACTGCACATTCGTGGAACACTAGTGCGCATGCACAGTCTTCCCTTTAAAAGTTTCAACTTCCTTGCTTCGCTCTCTCTGCTACTGCTTCGCTCTTCTCTCTGCCTCTTCTCTTACACTCTCTCTGCCTCTGCCATAGCAGTCAGCCATTAACCGTGTTCCTCTTCTCTCTTAGTCTCTCTACTCTGCTGAGCCTATAATAAACTGGTTAATATGTCTCTTAGTATCATGTCTCATCTTGCCCCCCTTTTTCTTTATTTCTAATTTAAATAAAAGAGTAACATGTCACATTCAATTACAAAAACAGATATCCTTAAAAGCATTTCAATGGGAGAGTTGTGCTAATTGTATAAGCATAACTAAGACTAGTTTTTCTGGGGAATAAGTGTGCATTAAAAATTCAGTATGTCTGGCTGTTAAGTTGGTTCAGCAGGTGAAAGTGCTTGCCATACAAGCCTGATGACCTCACTTCAATCCATAGATCTCCAGAACCATTAGTGAAAAAGAAAAACTGGCTCCAGGAAGTAATCTTTTGACTTCTACATGTATGCCATGGCAGACATATACAAGAACGTGCAAACACACACACACACACACACACACACACACACACACACACACACACACACACCATATGCACACACAATAAAATGTAATGTAAAAATGAAAATGAAATCCATAATGTTATATAAAGTAGACAGATGGAAGATATTTAAAAAATTGTTACTGTTACTCTATGCTATTAGCATAGACTTAAAGACAAATTTGTGAAGAAATTTTAAGAATATGCTGTTTTACTAAGAAAAGAATCTAAACAGAATAGTTGCAAAATATCTAGACATGGTTCATTATCTCTTCAGCTCAATTTTTCTTTGTGCTTGTTAAGACAGAAAACGGAAATACCACTGTATTAACTATCATTTAATTAGGCTGTATAATACAAAGCATGACTGTGTTAGAGAAACAGCTGTCGAGGTGGAGCAGAACATGTGGTTCTATTTCATTTTTAGCAAGCACTCTGATATACACTTAAAATGCCTAGAATTGAGCCCAGCTGGAAGAACTCGGCATCTCAAGGTGCTGGATAAGAGGAGAGGGTGTCTCCTTCCTGGGTGTTTGCATGCCTCTACTTATTTGACCTTTGCATTATAAAGAGACTACTGAACCAAGGAATGTCTAGGCCATTAGCATCCTTGTTTATGAGAATTGGAAGAAGTGCATGATCTCAGGAAAGAAGGCTCCCAGGCTCTCTTAGCCACTTTCTTATTACTACGATAAGATCATGATCAAGGCAACATGCAAAAGAAAGCATTTATTTGGAGATTACAGTTTCAGAGGGTTGGAGTTTCATGATTATCATAGAAGGGAACATGGAAGCAGGCAAGCAGGCAGGCATAGCCAGAGCGTGGAGCAGTGAGCTCACATCTCGAAATACAACCATGAGGCAGAAAAAGAGAAGCAGAGATGGCATGCATGGGATTCTGAAACCACAAAGCCTACCTCCAGTGACACACCTCCTCCAACAAGGTCACACCTTCCAATCCTTACCAAACAGTTCCATCAACTAGGAACCAAATATTCAAATGCTAGAACCAATGGAGGTCATTCTTATTGAAACAACCACATAGGCTCAAGACTACTTTTATATGGTACTTCCAATGAACACAATAATGAGTGACAGCCATAGGGCCAAGTTACAAGATTTGAGGGTTAAAGGGAATATTAGTAGCAGGATAAAGCACAAAATTTAATGCTAAGGATAGAGAAGCCAGATGAAATATATTACAGGGAAAGAATATGTATCCAAACAAAGATGGAAAATGGCAAGACTGTTTGCTGTGGCTTCCTTGTGACTGTGTTTGAGACTTAGAAGTGGTGGAGTTGTGTGCTCAGAACTGAAATACAGATACTCTTGAACTTATGACAACAATACATGCCAATAAAGCAAATTTAAGCTAAAAAATATTTTAATCCTCAAATACTTTTTAAATATATAATTTACTGAGTGACATGGTTCACCAACACAGCATACCATGGACTGTCTGATGGATCTTGTGTGGTGGGAACCATCTCTAAAGAGACGTTTGTGGATTTTACTGCCCTAGACTATAGTAAACCAGAGACTGTTTCTATATTTCATACTTGAACTGCTCTGGGGGCTTATTGTGTGTCAAGGTAGTATATTCATCTTTGGACATCTCTAGCTTGTAAAACGTCATCCCTTTTACTAAGCTGAAATCTGCCTCCTGGAAGAATACTTCAAAGATTCATTCTTGCATGCCAAGGATCTGCTGGGTTTTACATCCCAGATCTCAAAGTTTACAATTTAAGTCATGGCTTAGGTTTACATTGTAAGTACTAAATAGATTTAAATGGATGTTTAGGTTTGTTTGCCATATGACAAGCATGTCTTCTCAATGTTATTTTTATGCTTGAAGATTTCCAAGTAGGAGCTAGGTGCCAAATGCTCATTCCCATATATTTCATCCAAAAGAAAACACAAGTTTTATGTGATTAAAAACAAAATTCTAAACCTATACTTTGGGAACATTTTGGTTTCAGACAAGAAGAAGGTGAGTGTGAAATGTGCTGCAAATTGTATTTATGAGTCTCCATTACCACTCTTAAGTGGTAATGGAGTTCTCTCTCTATTTCCTACTCACTGGATTCCATTCTGCCCTAGAAAATATCCCACTGCAACAACAGACCCAACAGGCCTTCAGGAATACATGGACAGCTCTCACATGTATGCCAAATTTCTCCTCTCTGTGAATAAATGCCCTTAGGACATTAATAACCTCACAGTATAGCAGGCTTCCCAAGTCACTCATTGCTATGAACTAAGCTTCTGTTTTTCCAGAATCGAAATGCTGAATTCCAAATCCCCTTAATAGTGCTATTTCGAGATGAGCCATTTAGGAGATATTGAAGCTCAGGTTTAGTCATAAGGTTACAGCCTCTGTAATGAGATTCGTGTCCCTCACCATGAAGAAACCAGAGCTTGCTCTCTGTGCACTTAACATCTAGGAAAGACAGAATGAGGACATAGCCAGAGAACCCAGGCCAAAGCCCTGTTACATTGAAACCCTGATTTTGTATTACTTGCCTCTGTAACTATGAAGAATAAATCTTCGTGGTGTAAGCCACCCATTCAACAAAATTTGCTCTATGTAGCCTCAAGATGACCAATACACTTGCCAGCTGTTTCTGTCTTGAATGTACTTGAGTTGCGCCATTTATCTGAAATATACTGCAAAGGTAGAATATACTGCCAAAATTATCCTCAGCAGCTCCTTGCCATGCCATGCACCTGTGGTGAGCAGGACTCAAACAGGTGCAGTCAGTAGCCTCAGGGTTTCTAGCCCTGGACCTGTGAGAGGACTATAAGGAATAGTTATGCACCAACCAGGAAGCCTCCCATTACCTCTAGTACCGAGCAATCAGGCACCATTAGGGTGAGTGTGGGGCAGGGAAATGGATGAGAGAGAGATGGAGCTGCTCATGAGCTGGGAAGAGAGGTGTATCTGAAGAGGTGAGGTTGCTGAGGAACAGGCCGACATGAAGGCCTGCTTTCCACTGGAGGCCAGGATGATGCCTGGGCCTGGACTACAACCAAGAGCCAAGTCGGCCCGAAGCCCTGAAGCAGCCGAGAATGCCTAGGATGAGGTCTGTGGCTTCTGTCACCAGGGGCCATGCAGATGCCTGTAGTCTGGGCCACCACCTGAGATCTTGTTGATGTTCAATTGCCATACTTCCATGGGGGCTGTGTGGATCCAGGTAACCTGTGCTGCCACCTGGGCCATAGTGACATCTGGATCCAGGCTGCTGTTGAGGACCATGTCCAGGTCCATGGTCCTACCACAGCCAGGGTCTGTGTTGATGCCCAATGGACCTTGTAGCTACCAGAGAAAGGCCACATAGATGGCCTCATGAGGTTTAGGCCTCAACCTGTGACCATGTTGGTGTCACCTCTGGGCCATGCTGACTTAAGTGGCCATTACTGTCACCTGCTACCAGGGATGCAGCCAAAGGCGATGTCTGGGTCCATGGCTCTGCAGCAGCCAGGGCCCAAGGTGAATTCCATGGCTCCTGTTCTCACCTAGGGCTCTGTAGATACCCAGGGTCTAGTCAGCCACCTGAAACCACGTTTGTATCCACGGGCCATACAGTCTCCAGAGCCATACTGATCTGAGTGTCCTGTGCTGCCATCAAGGCCATGGTGATGTCCAGTCCAAGCTGCTGCTGGGAGCCACGTCTGGGTCTGTAGTTCTGTTGCAGTTGTGGTCTGTGCTGATATCCGTGGCCTGTGTTAACACAGGGGATCATAGGAACCATGTTTATTGAGGTCAGAGGGCCATGCTGAGCTGGCCATTATCCTCACTGGACACTGCAGCAGAAGAGCTGCTCCTCCCCCCCCTACTCACACTTGGAAGAGACAGCCTCCCCCACCACCACTGGCTTATACCTCACCTGAACAGCACACTAGAGATGACCCCATTGTCAAGATGCAGGAGAGCTGCCTTCAGGAGTGAGTGCAGCAGAGCAGACCCCACTCCACCTCATCTGCCATGTGGTGGCATGGCTAAGGGAAAGATGCCCTCCCCCACCTCCTTGATACCTGCAGCAGGCCAGGGAGCTGGCCCTAGGATCGTGAGCGTGGAAGAAACTGCCCCTCACCATTTGCAGCATACAAGAGAGTAGACTCTGCAACCTTCCAGGACAGCATACTAGAGATAACCCTGTTGTTCAGGCACAGGTGAGGCAGCCCTGAGGTGGAATGACAGGAGGAATGAGCCTGCCCCATTCCTCACATACCCCCTACAGCAATTGGGACAGAGGGCCCTGCACCTTGGCTCGGCAAGACAGTAGAGCTGGCCCTGGTGGTGTGAGTGCAAATGAGCTGGACCAAGGGCCTGAGACCAGAACTGGCCTGGCTCCTTGCAACAGGCTCCATTGCTGCAGGCTGGGATGGGTGGGCTGGCTGAGGCAATGCTGGGGAATGTATTGGGGGATGGGAGGTTGACTAGAGATGGAGGAGGCTGGTGAAATGACCAGTTTGACTGACCCCCAGGCCCAGGATCAGGGATGTGAGTTGGTCCACCCAACATCCACCTCATCTGTGAACAGTTAGAGCAGGAGAAAGATAAGAACCTACAAATTTAAAACTACTGGATCTCACTAGATAAGACAATGGTGAAAAGTGAGGTTAATGAGGGCTGGGAGCCTAGGTGAAAGCCCATTGTGGATGGTATGACAGATAAAACCAGACCTATGACTCAGCCATGAACACTTGCAAAGATGAAAGGACTAAAGGAGGAATCCACACCACAGCTTCCACAACAAAATTCTTTTCTTTTTCTGTTCTTCTTTCTCCTTTCTTCTTGTTTTGCTTTGTTTGTCTGATTTTGTTTTTGGTTCTTCTTTTAAATTTTTTTTGTTTTGTTTTGGGGGAGGTTGCAAGAGCAGGGTGGCAGTCAGATACATGGGGTGGGGAGATGAGCAGGATTGTGAAAACCACAAAGAATCAATAAAAGTTATGTTTTAAAAAAGAAAGGTTATCTTAACCAATCATGGAACCATGGCATCCTACATTCTTGATATTATGATTCTTATTACATGGCTTAAGCCTATACTTCCTAATATAATAATAAAACACCTCTGCTGCCTTGATATTTATTTTAAAAGCTATCTTTCCAGGACTATAGTTAATAATTCATTGTTAAGTAGTTATTGAAAACTGACTATTGTGCAGTAAGATTCATAATAGATGCAAAGAGAAGATGCAAGGGTGCTGTCTCTCCTGAGAGACTTAAAAGCCTGTGTTCAACATCAAGAAGTATTATAATTATACTGTATCAACTATTTCCAAAGTCAAAAGAACTTAGGCAACCAACACAGAGAGATTCCGTATGAGCTAAAATGATAGTCACTCTATTGAGAATATGGCACTTTTCACTTGAATTGCCTCCTAAGGAGAAGACTTCATTACCCTACAAATATTTATTTTTACCCTGATAGCATGCCAGAAGCAAATGGAATAACATAAATTTAATTAAGAGAATTCTCTGATTTCCAAAAGCATCAAGGATTTCCCAACTTCTCAACTGTTTTGCTAAACAGGTCTTCAGGAAAAGAGAGAAGATGCCAAAGTCAGTTAACACTTCCTTTGCAGAAGTCCACTGGGAAGAAAGGGGACACACAGGAATCATGTATCCACATCTGTAACCAATTATCATTGATTTTCACTCTGCTAAGAGGCATTTAACATTGATGCCCTTGTCGGCTTGTACATCTGAGTCATTGGCATTAGGCAGGAAGGCAAATAAAGGACTCCAGGCTGCTCACAGGCTGGTCATTATGCATTGGCTCCTGATGAAAGATCCATGTGAAGTCTTGCCTCATCACTACTCTCAGAGACCAGAAACAAATCCAAATAATCTGAAACCCACTATGGCTGTGTTAAAGTATAATGGAACTTAGACCCCAGAAAATAGATGGAGCACAGGACAAAATATTTACTTTATAATCTCATGTATATTCTTGCCATTTAAAAAGATTCCAATACAATTTGGAATAATCCTTCTATGCACTGTGAAAATGTGTTGCTTTCATTGTTAATAAAAACCAATTGGCTCATAGCTAGGCAGGATTTTAGGGGCAGAGAGAATGCTGGGAAGAAGAAGGGCTAAGTCTCAGGAGTCACAAGCAGATGCAGAGGGAAGTAAAACGAATGTGTTGAAAGAAGGTTCCACCACTTGACAGAGGGTAGATAAGAAATATGTGTTAATTTAAAATGTTAGATTTAACTACCAACAACCCTGAGCTATTGGCCCGGCATTTATAATTAATTAATAAATTGTCTCAAAGTGGTTATTTGGAACTGGCAGGTGGGACAGAAAATTCTGTCTATACCAATAGAAGCATGTTGTTGTAGTGCTGTGTTGACAGACCTCTAATCTTCTGGATGGAATTATTGGGAAAGTGCTCAACAACTAAGTAGCAATGCCTGCTTTCTGAATAGAAGAAAAAGGTAGTAATTGCAGAAGTGTCTAGTGTTACAAACTAGGCCAATAGATGTACAAATGGAGAAACTGGAGCCAGAGGTTCCAGACTTCCCTCAAGGTCACACAGCTAGTTTAACATGAACTGACTTTATGATCCATGGCATCCTTTAATAGCTGTTTATCTTTTTATTTAATATCAACCTCTGCTTTGGGAAAATTAAGCATATTAAGTCTATCTAGACTCCAAGACAGGAGCTCTTGGGGTTTGATTCTGGCTTTTTTAACTAGAAAAATGAGTAAGACAAAGTGTAAACTGACATTCAACTAGCTCACAGCACTCACTCCATGGGTAAGGAAAAAGCTCTAAGTAGAGACTCCAGTGAATTAGTACAGGAGCTAAAACTGAGTCATGTCTCCAGTGTTCCATTTCATGGTATCCCCGACAGTGACATTCCTGATTTATAAAATCCCCTATTAGGGACTAGAAAGACAACTCAGCAGGTAAGCATACACACTACTCTTGCAGAGGGAACCCAAGTGATTTCAGTTCCCCATAACCACACTGAGTAGCTCACAACCACTGGTCCCCTCCAGGAACCAATACCTTCTTCTGATCTCTAAGGGTACCTGAATCCATAGGACCATACACACACACACACACACACACACACACACACACACACACACACACACACACACCACACAATTAAAAATAACATAAATCATTCTAAAAATTGATTTATGTAAATGAGATGGAAAATATATTTGTTGTAAAAATCACTTATTAAATAAGCATTTGTTTAGTGCCTGTTATATGACAAGTGGCTATAGGCATGCCACATGAAAAATCAGTGGCTCAGTGGTTATGTAAACTTCTAAGGTTATGTAAACTTCTAAGAATGATCAGAAAAAGGGTAGCTGTCTTTCCAAGACATAGCAAACCCATAGAGGAGGCAAGGCCTAGGATCAGCTCCCAGCTTTGAGAAACTAGCTAAATTAATGGAAATAAAATAATCAGAGATGTGGGAGACCAGAAAGGAGACAGCTTGAAGGCCCTATAGGAGAGAAATAGCTATCTTGGTTAAGTTGATAGCACTATAGAAGATGACCAGGGACTAATTCGGGGACAATTACATTGTATCAGCAACACAAATCCAGGAAAAGCCAAGAAATAAACCTAATGCATGCTGCTTACCCTTCCTGGTGGTAGAAATGAACCAGTTTACATGTAGTAACCCTTTTAGTAACTTCTGCAGCACTGGATTGATGGCTGTGAACTGCCTTCAGTTGTTTGTGTTCAAAGGTCCTTCCTCATTCCTTATTCATTGTTCCTTATTCCTCACTCATTATTCCTTATCCATTATTCCTTATTCACTGTTCCTTATTCCCTAGTCAATTTTAAGATGACTTTGTTGGACTTAGCCATCTGTACTGGAAGTTATTTAATTTCAGGTCTTGAAATATACCTTTGGATGCTACTCTGTCTTTTAGAGTCGAGTGGCTAATGACAGTTCTCATAATTCTGACGTGTTTTGACTTTGGAGATGATTGTTTTCCTGCCACAGCATTTGTTTTTTGCTTAGTATCTCTGGTGTTTTGACTATATGCAGTCCAGTTGTTCTTCTCTGGTAAAGCCTATTTGTTTTTCTAAATAAGTTCTTCTTGATTTTGGACCTCTACTTTGCTCTGTAAATTTTGGAAAATTTCACTGAGTAGATTCATTGAACCATTAAAGGATATTCATGTTTTATAGTTAAATATCATAGTGGTTTGATCGGAAAGAAGGAATTATTTAATTTCTTATTTATTATGGCTTGCTTTGTGACCTACAATGTGATTAATTTTAGATAAGGTCCTGTTTCTACTAAGAAGAATGTGTATTTCTTATCTGTTAGCGGAATTTTTATAGATATGTTAAGTCCAATAGATCTGTGGTGTAATTAGGCTTGAGAGTTATTTATACCTATCTAGATGTTAGTGTGGGTTGTTGAAGTCTGTATTATCATTGAGTATGTACCAGTCTTAGTTAAGACTTTTATTGCTGTGAAGAGACACCATAACCACAGCAACTTTTATAAAGAAAACATTTAATTGGGGTGACTGCTCACAGTTTCAGAGGTTCGGTCCATTTTCATCATGACGGAGAGCATAGCATCATGCAGGTAGATGTGGTACTGGAACTGAGAGTGCTTCTTTATCTTGCAGGCAACATTAAACCAACTGACAGTCACAGTGAGGGAAGCTTGAGCATAAGAGATCTCAAAGCCCACCCCCACAGTGACACAATTCCTCCAACAAGGCCACACCTCCTAATAGTGCCACTCCATTTGGGGACAATTTTCTTTCAAATCACGATGGTTTCCATGTGTTCTTTTATGTCATTGGGTATTTATTTTATGCATTTGAATTCCCCAAAATTTGGAGCATAAATATTTACTAAAGTTATATCATCTTTATGAATTTCTTTTATCAACGTAAAGTGAGATTTCTATAGCTTCTGATTTTTTTTATTCTGAAGTCTGCTTTATTGGATATGAGAATGATATGACAGATAGTTTGAAGTTTCCATTTGTTTGGTAGATTGTAGTTTACAGCTATCTCTCATAACTGTGAGTGTTTTCGTGGAGACGGGAGACAGTTGATCCTGAGTGGTGGGATTAAAGTCATGTGCCACCAATGCCTGGCCTGAATTGTGTTTCTTAAACCTGTATATTAGTCTGTGTCTTTTAATTGATGAGTTATGGTAATTTTCATTCAAGGTTATAATTAAGCACTTGGGATGCAGAAACAGGTAGATGTCTGGAAGTTCACAGCAACCCTGGTCTACAGTGTGAGTTCCAGGACAGGCAGGGTAGTTACACAGAGAAACCCTGTCTCAAAAAAAATATTTGTTTATATTATTTATAGTTTTATTGCTTGTTGTTTTTGTTGGTTGGTTAATTTAGTTATTTTTCTTCCTTTCCTGGTATTTTTGGATGCCTGCTGGTTTGATGTGTTGGACATGACTGATTTCTTTCCTGTTCTAGTCTGTTCATCTGTTGCTTTCATAGACTGTATTCTGCCCTGGGTTCTTGTACAAAACATTCTTTTTCCTCTACATACAGTAGGACTTAAAGAATTCCATACATTGTTGGATAAGTTGTGAATTGTCTTAACTTGCATTTGTCTTCAAATATTCTTATCTCTCCTAATGTCACTGGATAATTTTGCTGTGTATAGCAATCTTGATTGACAACTATTTAACTTCAAAGCTTGGAGTGTATCATCCTATTCTTTCTTAGGTTCTAGTTTCCCTGTATAGCTTTTAATGCTGTTTCTTTGTTTTGTACTTTTGACATCTTGACTATGTTGGGTCACTTATTATTTTCTCCTGGGTCTTGTCTAGTTGAACTCTAAGTATTTCCTGTGTTTGGTTGTCTACTTTTTTCTACAGGTTTCAGCTATAATCCAGTGATAATCATGTCTAGTCTAGACTGTTTGCTTTTACCTAGGCTCCTCTCCTATACAATGAATTATTCTTAGACTTGGTTTCTTCAATATACCCCATATTCCTTGGAGGTTTTGGTCATTTTCATTGGAAATTGTGTGTGTTCAACCTTGTTCACCATCCGTGAAATTCATTTTTTCTCCTTGGTCTTGTCTACTGGTGCTTTTTTGTTTTTGTATTATGTGCTTATAGATTGAGTTATTTCTAAAATTTCTGTTCTGTATATTTTTTGTGTCTCTATTTCCTTTCTCAATTTTTCTTCCATAAAATTATTCTCCATAGTTCTTATTCTTTCATACACTTTGATATTGTTCTTTTCTATGTCTTGAGTTGACTTTGTAAACTTTTTCCATATATTGGACTCAACTCCTTGTCTATTTGAGTCCTTTGCTTGCTCTTTAACATTTTTTTAAAGAATAGTATTCTGGGTCTTTGAAGATGCTTCAGATGTTAAGAGCCCTTGAGGGTTCAGTTACTGACACACCCTCATTATGCAGGATATTATGCAGGATAAACACACATGAATATAAAAAATTAAATTACTAGTGTTCTTACTCTTTTTGACTTGTCTGAAAATGGATCATGTTTGTTTTTTGTTTGGTCTTTATTGAATTCTCACAGTGGAATGCTGTCTCTTTTTTTTCTCTTTATTGTGTTTTACACATCTGCTAGACTATAGACATCTTCTGTACTTTTTCTCTCTTTAATACAGTTTTTATTTTGTTTTATGTGAGTTCTTCTGGTAGGTTGTTTTCAATTGGATTTATGAATGGGGGAACTTTAACTTCCATAGTAATTATTATGGTCTCATAAAAATTGATGATTGCTGCAGAGGATGATAATATGCTCTTAACTTGTATAGCCTATGAGATGTGAAAACAGGAAGACTACAAATATAATCTCTCCATATGCTATTCAAGGTCATTTGTTCTGAAGTTTCTACATACACAGTTCACAGAGATTGCTAATGCACCAGGAATCCTTTTGAGAAGGTATCTAGCTTCCAACACTTGGATACCTCTGGAGACTTGCTGCTAATTGCCTACTCTCGGACCTCTAGTTTTCCACTTTGGACTTCACTGCCATATGCTATATTCCATCTTTCTGGGACTGAGTGACCCAATTGACTCATCCCTAAGGTCATCCTGCTCCCTGCCTCTGCATGCTCTGACTCTCTGGGGTCTGGGCAACCTAGATAGTTCCAATTCTTTTCCTAAGGGGTCTGGGTAACCCATATAACTCCATTCCCCTCTCCATTATACCCATAGCCAGTCACTGTTTATGTTTTCTTAAACCTACCTCAAGAAAAAGGTATCTTCTCACATGTAAATGACATAAGACCCCTTAAAGGTAATCACCATAACTGAGTAGCAGATGATGCTTAAATGTGTGAATCTGTTTTGGCTACTCTACTAGTAAGCTGCCAAATTGCACATTTGGATAATTAGCAAAACATCTGTACTGAAGTTAATATGTTAGTAAAAGCAACTGCTTCCTTGATAAGAGAGTAAAGTAGGAGATTTGGGCATGAACTTCACTTTAGCCCAGCTGTTTTCCATTTGAAGAAAGGATAAAGGGTAGACACTGAGTCAGTGGGAAAGCATCAAGACAGAAGTGAAAAGGACATGAATTGAAATCACCCTGGCCCTAAGTTGACTCAAGTGCATACCATTGGCATGTGGTGAACAAAGTTCTCCTGCTCTCCACAGTCCTCGGAGAAGGCCTCATCTGCCAAAAAGTGTTCCAGTAAAAATATTTGTATAAAAACAACACAAAGGCAGTGTTAAGAGCACTGATGACCTCTTGGAGTTTCAACCTTGTCTCTCCTTAGCAACACGAATTGATAGTTCTTCTCCCAGGGAATGATGCAAGATTCTCAGTTACACTAGGTGTTTTGAGCACATCTTCCTGGCAATGGCCACAGACTAGGAGGGGCATACGAAAAGCTCAAGAGGATTATAGGAATCCTTCCTTGGAAGAGGCTGTTTCACTGGTAAAAGCTGGAAAAGTTATTATAAGAATTGAGCTCTGGCTATGTACCAGGAAAATGTACCTGGCTAAATTAATTCATGTATTCAAGTCAATCAATCAACATGTACTTATTGAGCTTGTATTATATTCAAGGTCATGTGCTAAATGCAAGGAAATGGATACGCAATGTTCTACCTTTATTATCTTTATAATTCGTGGATGATTAAAATGTTAAAAAATTGCTAAAATGGTTATTTACACTTCAGTTGTATTACAAAAGTCAACCATGCAATGAATTCTGAGAGTTTACAGTTCACATGTGACTGCTCTGTACAATAGTGTTTGTCAAGTCTAGTTTTTACAACATCTGTATCCTATATCCATGACACTTGTACTGTCCATTCGTTTATAACACCATCAAACTTTCACATTAGCTGGAGTCCTACAATTATAGCTTTTTGCACACCCTTCTTGTATGGTGACATATCGTTTATCGTTTATTAAAACTTATCTGAGGATTCAGAAAGCAAAGTCAGCCTCAAGCTATAGAGATCAAACAGTGGTGGTACACACCTTTAATCTCAGGACTCAGGATTAAGAGGTACATGGATCTCTGTTAGTTCAAGGCCACCATGACCTACACAAGAGTGAAGAGTAACAGAGCTCATGCCTTTGATCCCAGCACCTGGGATTACATGCCTTTAATCCCCAGTGTCAGGGTGGTATATAAAATAGGAACAAGGTCTCAGAGCTGGCATTCATTTTTCAGCCATGTTGAAGAAAGTATAACAGTCAAGGATTGCAGTCTGAAGAGGCAGGATCACCTTTCAGTAGAAGTGAGAGCTAGTGGCCAGTTGTAGGGAGCCGGTTCCTGCATTATCCATTACAATAATGGTGCCTGAAGACACCAAGATGTAAATTACTTCACAGGCGCTGGGTAATCTCCATTCCTTTGATCTCTGCCTATCCCGTGGCTCATTTGGCCTGAGGAGCTGAAGCCATTCATAGGGTAACACGTCCCAGGCGGCTGGCCAGCCTTTATAAAGGATGGGTTTTCTTAGTTCAGTGTCTCCGCTCTGGTAAGCTTATGCTCTCCCCTCACAAGATGCATTAAAGCTTGTCTGCAGAAGGATCCGAGTGTCCTGCGTGTATTTCTTGCTGGCGAGAAAATACAGCGCGCGCGGGACAGCCAGTGGCTTTGCTTTTCTGATCTTCAGCTTGAAGCTTGAATGCCAGTAGCAGTCTCTGGGTCTTTTATTATTCGTGTTACATTTCTTGCAGTATCTACTTAGTTTCTAATTCATTAGCTCCTACTTGTTTTTAATTTTTTATATGTCTATTTCTCCATATTCAGTACTCAGTAGATACTCTTTCAGACATGATTCAATAAAAATGGCATCATTTAATGAATGGCAGACAGCGGCAAGAACTAGATAAATAGGTTTGTTTTGCTGTGTTGGTTTTGCAGCAGCAAAGAGTTTAATAAAACATTTGGACAAATAATTGTGTGACATTTCCTAGAGATACATGAACAAATGCCTGCTCACCACAGGTAATAAACCAACCACAGATCAAATCAATCATTCTACCGAAGTCCAACTTGATGAACCAATGAGATTTTTGGAGCTGCCAATGAAACATGAATGATGGCTTACAGAATCATAAGTAATTCAAAAACAACTGTCTCACTGAAAAGCACATAATAATTATCTGAGTGATGCAAGTAGCTGGCGATTCTGGATAGAGAATCTCTTCTCTATCCAGAAATCTTCATTGATTTTATAATCTTAGAGGGAGATGTTGTAAATCTTGTAAGTTTAGGAGACTTCCTGGGACTTGTGAATTGTTTACTTCCTGAATCCTAAGCAGCTTCCTTCTACAATAAACTTTCTCCTTTAGAATTTCTTGAAGCTAAATGAAAATCATGTTAGGATGGAAATATTTGGATTCCAAAACTATGCCTACATAATGGGTAAGAAGATTATCCTTGTCTTTAATGTTCTGTGCAATGACAAATACAAACATGAGACATGATGGTGAAAGTCAAAATAAACAGATTTGGTATAACCTCTGTTCAACAGTGTTGCCTTCAATTATTTCAAAGTGATATCGTTTCTGTCAGATATATCCATCAACCTCAACTTTAACAGCACAATCAAGACTGAGAATGGGAAAATTGTCCTTAATGGGAAAGTCATCTCCACCTTGAAGTAGTAAGATCTCACCAACATCAAGCAAGGTGATGCTGGAACCATATATGCTATGGAATATACCAGTGTCTCAACTACCATGGAGAAAGGTGGAAGCCCCTGAAATGGTGTGAAGCCAAAATAGCTATCCTCTCTGCCTTTTTTGTTAATGTTCAATGTTTTTGATGGGTATAAATGAGGATGACAATTAACTCAATACTGTCATCAATGCCTCCTGTAATACCAGTTATTTAGCCTCTGGCCAAGGTCATCCACAACAACCTCAGCATTGTGAGAAGACACATGACCACAGTGCATGACACCACTCCCACCCAGAAGATCATGGAACTTGGCATGACCATGAGCCTGATCAAAACAAATCCTGCATCCACCAGCAAGGCCAAAGTTGGGGGCAAGGTAATTCCAGAGCTATATGATTATCTTACTGACATAGTCTTCTGCATTTCTACACTTTATGTGTTCATCATGGCTCTAACTGCCCACCTAAAGAAAGCAGCCATATACAATATCAGGAAGGTAGTGAAGCAGGCTTTGGGGGATCCCCTAAAGTGCATCCTGAGCTACACTGAGGACAATGTTGTCTCTTGTGACTTTAATAACATCAAATATTTCATTACACTTTTGATTCTGGAGTTGGCATTGTCCTCACTGAGCACTTTATCAAGCTCCTAGGTATAACAAAATTTCAGCTATAGCAAAAAGTGACGGAACTTATGGTTTACATGGCCTATTAGAAGTATGGCTTGAGGGAGCAGAAAGGTTGAGTCAGGTATAGATTAGAAGAAAGATATGTGATAGGTAGGGTTTTATTTGGGAGGGTGGTAGGGGAGGAAGGGAGGGAGAAGGGAACTGGGATTGTCATGTAATTCAATCTTGTTTGTAACTCAAATAAAACAAAAAATTTAAAAAGAAGAAGTATGACCCTTGAACAACCCAGCATAACAAGAACAGGAGATGAATGGAGGCCCTGCTGCAACTGAGCACTGAGTATCCCCTCTCACATTTCCATTCCAGTTTGAGTGAATGAGATAGACTTAGTGAACCCTATTTTTTTTTACTTTTACATGCCATTGAAAAAATTTACTGTACCCCAAAACCCATGATTTAGTATCTTTACTTTTAGTATTACTAAGAACAATGAAACTATATATAGTTACGCACACACACACACACCACACACACACACACACACACACACACACACACACACACACGAGTCTGACTCTTCAGGAGAATTTACTAAATTCTTATTAGAGGAGTTCTCTCTTTCCTCTATCTGTATGTTTTGATTAAGGTAAGAAATTTAAATTTAAAAATGAAATTTAAAAAACATTAACCACATTTTCCAAAATTATACTTAATTATTTTCTTGTAATCCCACTGATAAAGATGAGGGGGACTCACTGTTCCTTGTGACACTGGGTAGGTATTAAGCACCATTAAATGAGACTAAAATCTGTTTTAAACATCCCTATCAGTGTTCATGCTAATGTCTTCCTTGTGTGCATATTGTAGGTATTCCTTCTACCATTCAATCTCCTGTGAATAAGCAAAAATGCTGATATGGGGGCAATCTGATTCCCTGATTAGCAAGAGTTGGACACTCTCTTACTGCCTTGAGTAGAAGGACTACCAGTATAAAAGTCAGCTGTATTACTTTAATGCTAGCACCAGCTATCTTGAACATTCTCCTGTTCTTTGAAACAACTGTGTAAAAGATTGCAGCTGATTGCACTGGCTCCTGAACATGTAGCTCTAGCCACTTTTATTTATTTGTATTAGACTTTTCACAGTCACAGGCTTTAGTGAACTCTAGATCAGTGGTTCTCAATGTATGGGTTGCAGACTCTTTGGGGGGTCAAATGACCATTTAACAGGGGTCACATATCAAATAACTTGCATATCAGATATTTGCATTATGATTCATAGCAAAATTACAGACTGGTCACCACAACATGAGGAACTGTATTAAAGGTTCAAACCATTAGGAAGGTTAAGAACCACTGCTCTAGGTGAACTTGCAACTATTTCTACATTTACCAGCAAGAAGTAATTCTCCTAGGAGAACTATTGGGACTATGACTAAGAAGCAAGGCTGTGATTGATCCAAACAAATAGCTGTGACTGGATTAAACACATGCTCTAGAGATATTAACAGGCTACTGAGACACTCTTAAGAAAGTGGGCTGGTAGACACTCTCCTATATGATCCTTTCTGGTGGTGGTGTGTCATTGGGCATATTGAGTGCTTCTCTTGGGTGTCATTTCCATGCCTATTTTCAATAGAGAATGCTGAGCTAGTAATATGAAGAAAGAAGCAACAAAGACAGAGACTTGTGGCTCAGTGACCTGGATGTGCCCAACAAAAGACTAACAACAGATCCAGTTCATTCATGTACAGATACTCATACCTAAGTGATTCTCAACCTTTGCCAGTGTCCATTTCCTCAGTAGCACATCAGATTCATTGGCTCCTCAGTTGGAGTAGATGCTTCAACTTGCACTCTAGCTTTGAATGCAGTCCAGAGAGAAGCAGCTAACTCATGCCAGCAGTTGGCAATGACTTGTGGAATGAAGCATTAACATAAGAGTTGAAGAAGTGGCTATACTGTTAGAATGCAGCCAGAGCCACAAAGAAATTGGAAGTGGAAAAATAAAAAAAAAGAAAAGGACAATGGAACTGACTAAAGAATGGTAAAAACCTGAAAACAGCCAGAGAACAGTTCCGTGGAGCTGCCAAGAAGAGGCTGGATCTGTTACACCACTGCCTAGCGTCCTGGTACCTGAAGCAAAAACAAGGACTGTAACACTACAGAGTGTCTCTTGTTGCTGCTGTTTTCTGTCTACCCTTGACAAACACTGAGGTAACACTGCTTAAGACCAGTCCTGGGGGAGAGCCTTTTTGCCCATCCAGGTAGAAAAAGAACCTGACACTAGTTGGTTGATAACACCATTAAATTAGAGTAAATATCTCTTATTTAGAGTAAAACCCATGAGCCAAAATGTCGACTTGCATTTACTTATCTTTGTGAAGTTGTTTTTAGAACATACTGTCTGTTACCTGCATATTTTTATGTCTTCTCTTTTTATGTCAAACATAGAGTTTGACATAAGAAATTATCCTAAGAAATTATCAAACTCTATGGAAAAGTCCAGGAAAAGTCCAAAATACTGAACCTCTTGAAGAGAAAGGTTACTAACCCTATGTTTGGGCTTTTAAGAATATCTAACCATACTAGATATCCAACAAATAATGTCAAACCAGTTCTCTGTTCCCCTTTAATGTAAATCACAGGTAGTGAGAACTAAAGGACAAGTCCTTTGGTGCTGGGAGAACAGAGTGTAAGATATGGTACAAAACAAAACGAACGAACAAACAAACACAAAGCTGGATCAGATAGCCGAGGAATTGTCGCAGCCCAGCTTGTCTCAGCCCCAAACCACAGAAGCCACAAGGTCCGGCCTGAGTGAGGGAGCATGGACTTGGAAATTCCTAGCAACTCAACAGCAGTAAAGACCAGACACAGGCATCTTGTCATCTTTGGAGAGCTCTCAGTTCCATGCTGCAAACTGGAGTCTTTCATTTCATCCAGACCTTATCAGCAGATACCTCAAAACAGTCTCTCCTCATGTAGACCTAGCCCTCAGCCCAGGTGCAGTCCTATTTAATGCTTAGGCCCTAGAGATGCAAACTAGGAGACATTCTCCACTGAGGCTAGCCATTCAGCAGCAAATCAGTGAGCATCTACAATACAATGAAGACTGGGGCTCCAGGATACTGGAACCGGTGGTCTGGACCCTGAAAAATTATCTAATAGCATAATAATTTTCAGCTCCTGACAGGAATAAACTTCAACTTGTGAGTCTGGGAGTGAACCATTGTTAATTGGCAATCTAACTGACATTGGTGAACCTGAAAAAAAAATGGAATCTAAGCAAGAAAAATAAGACTGCCAATAATGCTAGCTACCAACCGAGGGTTTAATGATAGTGTTGTAATTCTCACCAAAGTACACATTAGTAGAGTCTGAAATAATATCATACATATTAATTTCCCAAAATATTAAGATGCAATCCTAGAAGAAAGGAGTGAAAGACAATACTGAGAATATTCCTTTCAACAATTTTAAAAAGCTGTATGTCACAAATATTCCTTAGGACCCAGGCTCGTAGGGCACCTTCAGAGAGTTGCCTGAAGTTCTGTTCTATAATACTGTCCATTAGAGTCAAAAGAAAAGACAAATTAACTCTTATATATCAAAGTGATGTCCACAAAACTGACTTCACCTCAGCTCAGAATTATTTAGTCCCAACAAAGAAAGCCTTGTCCTGGGCACAGTTGGAATATCTGCAGCACACATTCAAAGGGTTGTGGCTGTGAGCTGTATCCACTGTGGCCCTACTGGCCTGGCTGAGTGAACCAAGGACAAGTACAGATGCCTCTCAGTGTCTGCTGAGTCCGGAAGCAACATGGAAGCCCAAGGAGATTTGAAAAGAAGTGAAGCAATGCCCTGCTGAATAATGAATGCTGTCACACTGAAATGTGAATCCCTGAAAATAGGCCTGGTTGAAAAGTAAGATAATACAATAACAACAAAAAAGCCCCCACTGAAAAGGGTTGTCATGTACATTAATGATCAAGCCTCCCCTTTGTAGCTTGCAGGAAAACAGTTGACACTGGATCGTGGTAAAGAATATCAGACATAACACTTCCCAAAATGTGGTGAGGCACTTATGCCAGGTCTGAGACACTGTGGTTTAACAAGTCCTGTGGCGGTATTTTGTTTGTTCTCTAACAAATAAAGCTTGTATGGAGATCAGAGTGCAGAGCTAACTACGAGTTAACAACAGAGTCCCGGCAGTGGTGGCACACACCTTTAATCCCAGCATTTGGGAGACAGAGACAGCAGATCCCTGTTAATTTAAGGCCACTTTGGGCTACAAGAAATGGATCCAGTTTAACAGAGAAGCAAAGTCAAGCAGTGGTGCCTCACACCTTTAATCCCAGTATTTGGGAGTCATGCACCTTTAATCCCAGTGCTAGGGAGGTGGAAACAGGAAGGGATATGGCTGGACAGAGAGAGGAATATAAGGTGGTAGGAGACAGAAGCTCAGAGCATTCAGTCTGAGAATTTGTAGGGACCGGATTCAGTCTGAGGATTCCTAGAGACAGGCTCGCCCATTCAGTCTGAGGACTCGGTAGAGGTAAGAACTATGTTGAGCTGCTCGGTTTCTCTGTTCTTTCAGCATTTGCCCCTATTTACCCCTGACTCAGTTCTTATTATTAAGACCAATTAGGATTCACACTACTTTATAATTTCTATACTTTCTATAATTCTTTCCAGTCATATGCCTCTGGTTTTTAATTCTCAGGAAATCACCATAAGGATAGTCCTCTAATCCCTATCTTACCTTGGGTGAAAACACTCCAGAGTGATCAAGTAACTATCCCAGAATATCTCTATGTATTTGGTACAGAAGGGAAAGGGACTGGGTCCTCTTGGGTGACCTAAAAGAACTGAACTGAGACCAATAGGCATAAATTGCTAAAAAAACAACTGTTCAGAAGAGGGACTTTCTGTGAGTCAAAGCTAGTTTTCTAAGGATACTATTAACTGTCATATAGAGAGTGGCATGTCCACCAGCAACTGTACTGGGCAGTTGGCATATTTCTCTTAGAGCAGATAGTGGTATTATCTGGGAGGAAGAGCCCTGGTCCTTAGGTCTGAAGAAAGCTGCACATAAAGGAAGGCTAAAGTCTGCCAGGGTTGCTTTATTTTTTAATTGGGGTTTTTATTTTGCACCTTCATTGGTGTGTATTAATCACATAAAATAATAAGTTTAATTGTACAGTTTCATACATGCATAAAATATACTTTGGTCATAGTTGCTCCCATTACTCTCCCTTGTCCCCACCCTTCTGCTTCCCCTGGCTTCTTTCCTCTTTCCAAATAGCATGCATTTCGGTAAAGAAAAACCACATGTAACATATGTATGCTTCACTTTCTTATTCTAATGACAATGTGGATGGAAAAAAGGCTTGTAGATTAATTCGCCAGTATTTAATTTGTAAAAGTTTTTTGCTCCTTCACAAACAGTTTATACATATCTTTAATCTCTACAGCCACCATGAGTCATGACCTCTATTCCCAATCCCCATAAGGGAAGACTAAGACTGTCAGAGCTGTGGGTGCTAGCTGCTAAGTTCAGGACCCCTGTCTACTTTATTCTTTGCCTCAGTTATTTTTTATTGTCTATTGTCAAAACCTTGGGAATGTGAGCTCCTAAGGAAGAGGTGACATACATTAAAATACAAGCAGGATCACTCAATGATGAAAGATATATTTTACATAGCTTTAACACTTTTCTTTCCAAGTTACCTGAATATTCTTTTTACATGGGTCCCTGATTTATCACATTTACACATCTCCCCAACAGTTTGATGCCATTTAAAAAGTTTTGAATAGCATTCCTTCCAATGAACAATCAAAATCATCAAACACAGGTCTGTTACTTCTTTCCTGGAATAAAAATGATACTAAGAATAAAGCAATTGGAATAAGAAAACAAAAAAAAAAAGTATTGTAGGTGCAAGATTTTAGTGCCAGGAAAAGCTCACAACTGGTAATGATTTTAGATGATTCAGGAATAGTCAAGTCTACATGAAATAAAAACTTTCACTCACAAATTCATCATTCAATGGACTCTGGCTCCAAGAAGCTAAAGACAAGATAGCCCAAAACTTCATTAATGGAAAATCACAGCTGCAGGGAACCACAGAGTAACAGCCAAAAGCTTCTACCTCATTGCTTCTAATCTGTGTCTGAGACACCACACATTTATCAGTGGTTAGCAGGGCCTCACAGCAAAGGGGGAAAAATCTCTAAATACTTAAGCCATATTGTAATTTTGAAAGGACACATCTTGCTACATTTTTATCCTCTGGGTTTTTTCGCTGTAACTGAAGTTTTGTTTTGAAAGAGTAGCTAACATTCTCCTCAATACCTGGTTAGGACTATAGGCTCATAACCCACATGACATTTCTCTTTATCTTCGATGTTTGGCTCAGACATTGACTTTAGAAATGGGAAGAACAGAAAAGTAGCTGAAACCTCTAGACACCACTTTAGTTTGACAATCTGTACATGAAGAACATTATAGCATTCATCTTACATGGTGTTTTTACAGGTAAAATAAAATGATTCCTGCTAAGGGGCTGAAGTAGCTTCTAGAGTTTAGCAAACATTCTAAAATTAAATATTTGCTATTTTTTGTGAAAGAAAGAATTTTCCTGTTAAAAACTAGTCTGTGGATAGGTTGCTTATCAAATTCCCTAGGGCCACATTTTTAGACAAACTTATACTAGTAATCTTCAGTAAAATTTGGCTACCTTTTCTACCCACATGCCATCCTCTCTTCAAGCTAGTTCTCCTAAGATGTTTTCTATTCTATGCTGCCTCAGATTTAGAAACACACTCCTTCTGAGTACAGCATGCCTTAGACGCTTTCTCAGTCTTCCACTCAATTCTGACTATGTCTGCTTTGCACGAAAGAGCACTTTTCCCTTAGTCTACAAGGCTTTTACTGTTTCTCCAGAAGGTTCTCATTCTCAAGGTAATAGCTAACTGGCAGAACTGCCAGAGGACGAAATGACATGATACATGAAAAATTGTTAATACAAGTTGGCTGATGGTATGAATGTGTGTCGTGTATTAATGATTAAATATTCATGTTACTACTTTCCTCTTGAAATAAAAATGATTATAAATTGGTGTGTCCTTCTAAACCCTTCCACTCTCTAGCATATCATTAGGTCATCCTGCCCACACAAACTATATCATTCTAACCCTCTCCAGTGCTTGAGCCCCAAAAGAAAGAATGCTATTGCTGAAAACCTGGAACCTTAAAAACATCATTTATCCCTGCAAGTAGCTCACTGCCCCATCAATGTAGCTTTTCATAATGAGTCACATTTGGAAACTGTATATCCACACTTAGACTGTGTACTTCCTGAACACAAAAACCAATTAGATCATTTTGTCTTCCCCAGAGTCTCTTACAAGGGCTAGCACACAGTACATAAAGTTTAAACAGTTCAATACTCTTTCTCAATAGAGATGCCTCTTGAGACTTAGTTCAAATGATAACATAAAGGCATGAAATTTCAAGCCAGGCAGTTGTGACTCACAACTTTAATTCCAGAACTCAGGAGACAGAGGCAGGCAGATCTCTGTGAGTTCAAGGCCAGTCTGGTCTATAAAGAGAGTTCCAGGATATCCAGGACTATTACAGAGAAATGCTGTCCTGAAAAGGAAAAAAAAAAAGGCACTGATCTCCTGAGTTTATATAGGAATGGGCTACAATCCAGTGTGTGACAAATTTGGAGACATTGTTTATGTTTTCATAATTTGGGAAATTAGCTCACTTCACTTCGAAACTCTGAACTCAAAATATGCCTGATACCTGACTATTAAAACACTTTGTAACTCATAAACTAGTGTGGGTCTACTTACATTAACTGAGGTCATTTAACAGAAAATCCAAATGGACTGTGATAGAGAAAGCCTACAGTTCCTCTAGTTTCTGCTCCACACTTGTTTAAGCATCCACTGTGGTGCAGACCATTGCAGCCCTCAGGGATACTAGATTCAAATATTAAGGAACGCTCTGATGTTTATATATAGTATTGTCCATACTTTTATTTCTGGCATTACAACCTTTGCTTTTTTTAAATTTTAGTGAAAACCAGACATCACATCATTTGTGTGTCATCAACAGCAGTGCCAGACTTTCTGCTCCCCCTAGGAAAGATTCAACGGCTAATGAAAACATATGAAGGAGGTCATCCCAGAGACTCAGCTCAAGCCAGGAAAGTGCTGCATCCATCGGCCCAAGAAATAAAATGAGTTTTGCACTGAAGGGATGGGGTAGGGTTTGAATTAAACCTTCTAGTAAGGCTTAAATTCTCCTCAACTCATTCCTTAGATAAATAAGGCTTTTCCAAACATATTCTATGGTGGCTAGTGTTAACTGGCAATTGACAGATTCTAGAATCATCTTAGAGATAGTTTTTGGGCATGTTTGTGTTGCAATAATTGATGTGAGAAGACCTGTCCTCTGTGGGTGTCACCATTCCCAAACTGGTCTCCTGGACTGTAAGCAGAGAAAAGGGGCTGAGCAGCACCATAAATTTATCGTTCTCTGCCTCCTTAGTGTGGACGTAATATGATCATACAGCCTCCATATCTTGATATCATGGCTTCTCCACCACTGTCCAGTCTTCTTCTGTCATTACAATCTGTATCCGTCTAGAACCATAACCCACGATAACACCTTTCCTCCTGAAGCTGCTTTTGCCATAAGGAGATTTTATCACAACAATAAAAGTGTAATTAAGACATGTCCTAATATTTGGGACATGCACAAGAATCGTAAATGAAAAAAATGCATTTACATACCTATACGCATGTAGACCTAGATGCCTGTGTGTGTATGCATATGTATATACTCAGAAAAATAGGAACTAGACAATATTTGAGGTTATTGCCATTGCCCTTGGTTTCCTCCGAGAACTTGAAAGTAAGACCCTATTGCTGAAGGTAACACACAAGTTAGACACAGGACTTGGAAGAATTGAACTGGAACTAATCTAGAAGCCCGCTCACTGAGGACTAACTTTCATAGTATCCAAAGGTGGTATGAAAGTGGCCCAGGGAGAAAACCAAAAGCTATCAATAGCCCTGAAAATGGTGCAGTAGTAACATTTCTGTCTTAGGGGTAGTCAACAGTTGTCAAACTGGACTTAAGGCCCACTCTGTAGGAGGTTATTCATACCTGGTACTACATGGCTGGTGAGGTCATGGACTCTAGAGGAGAGAACCTACTAGGGCCACATTTCTAAATTAATGTAATATCTAATTCCATTGTAAAACCATATATTTATGCCCACACATAAATGCAACTCACTCCTAATCAAAGAAGCTTATTCCTGCATCAGGTGGAGATAACTACAGTAATCAACAGAATGCAAAGAACAACAGGCCATGGGATAGTGAACCCCAGTTGATGCATCTGGAGTGAAATCTTTAAATCTAACCCTCATGTGGCATTCTGTAAGAAGAGGAAACAGAAAGACTGTAAGAGTCAGAGGACCAGAACTTTTATTAGGAGATAGTGTCTTCTAAATTTAACAGGGAAGCTGCACCCATGAAATCCCAAAATCATCCCCTAAACAAGACCTTCATAATAATGATGCCAATTAATCTGCCAATGCATGTGGTAAGCTTTTTCAGACTGCCAGCCCACAAATCATGGCATGGAAACTTATTACTAGTTACGAATGCTTGTGTTTATCTTATGCTTGTCCCACTAGCTCTTATAGCTTAAATGAACCTTAAATTTCTCTTCATCTAAGTTTTATCCTTCTTTCATTCTGTATGCCCTACTACATGTCTGGCTGTCTGATGGATAGCTGGCTGGCCCTGGGCATCTCCCTCTCTTTCTCCGTCATTCTCTCTCCTCCTTTCTTGAGAGCCTAGATTCCTCCTCCTATTTATTCTCTCTGCCCACCAACCCCACCGATCCCTCTACTGCCTAGCTATTGGCCATTCAGCTTTTCATTAACCTTAGACAGGAAAGGTTAAACAAGGTGTAACGCATCTTTATATTACTAAACAAACACAGCATAAACAAATGTAACACAACTTTTCATAGTTAAAGTAATATTCCACAACATAAATAAATATAACACATTTTTAATAGTAAAAGTAAAAGTAATATTTCACAACAAATGCAGATGGGGGAAAATCTCTCAGGGCCCAACCCATAGATGAGGAGCTACAGGCAAAATTAATTGCAGCTAAGAGATGCAGAATCAGGATTCTCCAGGGAAAATCTTAGTGATAAACTATTCAGTCCAAGTGGTGAACCTTATACACACATACACCATCTAGATGGGTCCTCAAATGGTAGAAGACACAAGATCTTTCTTGCGGATCCTCTTTAATGAGACTCTAAAAGTTGTGTGAGGATTCTGCTTTTGTAATCTAATTATTCAACCCCCCAAAATCCCATCTCCAAGAACCATCACACAGATAATTGGGTTTGAGCATATGATTTTGAAGGGACAGAAAAATTCATATCATATCATAAGTGTCAGCTCACTACCATTTAGAGCATCTCAACAGGTAAAGTCGTAGAAGTAAACTCTCTCCAGATTGAATACACATGATTAGAGTTTTGAGTGAAGCAAGGAATATATTATTAGGAGAAAACTCGGAAAATTATTTTTACAAAACATCTTTAAGGGAAAATAAGAGTACTGGTTGATTCACTTTCTTGCTCCAAGGATGAACTCCCTGGAAGATTATTCAATCCTAAATGGTCAGTCTCAAACACATACACATACACAAATATGTGCATATACATATATATATGCATAAAAATAATTAAAGAAGAGAACATTAGTTTGAGAAGGTGTGGTATATTAGAGGAGTTAGAAGAGGGCAAAGAAGAAGGAAAAATTATATAAGCATAGTAATCATGTTGAAATTCTCAAAATTTTCATTTTTCATTTAAATTTTAATTTAAAATTTAAAAATAGATGTAACATTTTAAAGCATTTCAAGTATCACTCATTTTATCATTTAGTGATACTTAATTAGCAATGTTTAACCACTATAGCAGTAAAATGAAAATAGATTTGGATTTTGTGTTTTAAGGTACAGTAGAATATGTTATGTTGTTATCAAATTATATAGCAAAATATTGTGTTTGCTGTATAGTGATACTGTAGATATAGAATACAATTTGTAATGAGATTACCTGATTAATATGTATGACAATATTCCTAATTCACTGCCAAAAATTGAGCTTAAAACTGGATATCTCATGACAGGAATTTCTTCAAAAAAACATTGTAAAACAAAGTTCAGGCTAACATTAAAGTAAGTTTCAAAGTGGTTGTTTTTTTAATTGACTAAACAAACACAAATTATGTAATGAATGCCTAACCCGCCCCAATTGCTCAAATCACCGAGGACACTGGAATAATATCAATGACCAATTTGCAGTCAATCACCGAAAATGAGTCACCAATCAGAAATGTCATCAACACTGTTTATCTGTCCTTCTTGAAGTGTCTAAAATGACTCAAAACTTGTCTGTGAGAATCTGTGTGTCAGGCAACAACAGTTTCAAAGTTCAGGTTAGACAGTTCAATATACCTCAAATGCATCAGAAAAAAAGATTCAGTTGAACAAAATCACAGCACTGATTTCACAGTACAGGGTTTTCTTTAGCCTGTCATTATTCATTTCCTTGTTCACCAACAGATATTTTGCAGATTATATATACTCCAAATGTAACATCGTCCCAGTAGAATCATTAGGATTTATTTCTTCCTGTGAACTTAATCATTGCCAATTTTATAATGTTAACAGATTGAATCTGTGAACGGCCCTTAAGAATGGTAACTGGTGCTGCCACGTGGAAGTAAGCTACTTCAATTTTGTTTTTCTGTTTCTTGGAGTGCACAGCCTATTCTGGATTTTTTTTTAATGAAAAGAACCATCCCTAGTTAGTGTTGTGGAATATTAGTTTAAGAAGAGTTACCTTTGTTTATGCTGTGGAATATTTATTTGTTTAATGATGCAAAGATGTGTTATATTCTTTTAGGTTGCTTTTAACACTGTAAAGCTGTGTTACTTTGCCTGCCTATAACACCTGATTGCTCTAATAAAGAGATGAACAGCCAATAGGTAGATAGGAGAGAGAAATAGGTGGGGCTGGTGGGCAGAGAGAATAAATGGGAGGAGAAATCTGAGAAAAGAATGGGGAGTGAGAAAAGGTGGAGAAGAAGATGCCAGGGGCCAATGACCCAGCCACACAGCCAGCCATGGAGTAAGGAAAGAAAGACATATAGAATAAAGAAATGTAAAAAGCCAAGAGACAAGATGTAGTTAAAGAGCACATCACTACATGGTTAAGTTTTATATCATTACATATTTTTGCTACATATTTAATTTAATCACTAAAATTTGAGGCCTGTTGTTATAAGTACCCATAATGTCATTAGTTTTTCTCTTGACTCTTTAAAATAGTGACTATTTACACAGTTTGCTAATGATTAAATTATAATGTATAAAATGTCACAATGTTGTTCAATATGTATGATTAATCTACTCTAGTACATTTTTCAATAATATAAGCCACCTAATAGTAACAACAAACCCTAATACCTCAATAACACTGAATATTTTATATACTATTCATAGCTCAGTCTCAAGAGGATATGGTTTCTCCTTCTTGATTTCTTCCAGTGGTTCATGAGTATTCCAGGTAATTCTGTCTGCATTATCTTGGGCTTCTTTGTTTTCAGACTTGTACACTTTCTCGTGAAAGTGAAGAAATGCACAATTCAGAATTGTCTTATCTTCATTGGAATAGAAGTGGTAGATCATTCATGATCAATGTGAGATGATGAACTCAGCATGCATGATAGTTAAGAAATTGAGAACAAGATAATCTACACAGAAAAACAGGTCAAAAGAAAACTCACTTGGTCAATAACAGTTTTTCTCAATATTTAAAGTACTAACCAAAAAAAGAATGAAAGATGCCTATGAGAGTGCCAGCTAAAGAAAACCAAAAGGTTTATTTCATAGAATCCAATCTCAAAATGAAGCAAGACACCTTTGTGTGTATGAGTGATCTGTGTAGACATTAACTATCTGGGCTAATGCAAGCCAAAGCTTCATTAAAATAAGAATCTCACACTTGTATATTGAAATACTACTAATAATATCTAACTCAAAGCATCCATTATGAAAACACAAACACCATAATATATATATAAAAAACTATGATCACTGCATGTTATGGCAGCAGTTTTTATACCAGAGGCTCCTCTACTCTGAGCCAAATTTTCTTGAAGAGTTAGAATTCTCCCACAATCTACCTCAGTCACTGCTTCTGACATACCACACCAGTTTTACCAAACTGCTTTGGGTGAGGAAACCACAATCTAATTGAAATTCCTTCACTCCCAAGCCAAAGACAAGACTTTGCAGACATAAGAATCTTTCAGTGTAAAAGGAGTAGTGTGTTAAATCCTTACAGTCTTTCAGGGATAAAGAACTAAATCAAGTGGGCAGCTCCTGAGCCACCAAAAGGCCATAGGCAGACGGGGTAAGCTACAGTCTGAGTTCTGTAAATACTGACTCAAACTTCAGAACTTATAAAAGTAGTTGAATGAAAGCTGTGTCTGAGTATTTCTGACACTTACGCATAATGAACAGAGAAGGTGAAAATAAACAAATAGAAATTTGCCTCACCTTAATACCAGACTTTTCACATTGTAGATTTTTATTAAAAGATATTTAATAAACTAAATAAAAACAAATAATAAAAGTAAAGAGGTTGTTTAAGTTTTTATTTTTCCTTCTTTGTTCATACTGAATAATATGTCTGAATCATTCAATTGAAACCATATGTTGGCGCCACCATTCTCAGTTGCAAAATATGTAGCATTTTAAGACCCCCCCCCAAAAAAGCAGGGAGGAACTAATATAGCAGGGTAAACAGTCATGGACAGATGAAACTGGGCATTTCCAGTCTGTTGGCAAGGAGGAAAACTATTTCTCTGATTAATTGCCTGCAGAGCCAAAGGGGCATGCAACTGCAGTAGTGACATGCTTGTGAACTGGGGAGGGGCCTTCCAACCCAGACAGAAACAAGTCTCCATTCAAATCCAGCTCTTCTACCTTTTGAATCCTGCTCTTCTAAGCCTTTGCTATTTCTGTTATATGAAGTTCATTTCCTGTGCTATGACCTTGCATAACTGTTACATGTGCTGAGCAGGCTACTTGAATACACATGTACTTAGTACATGAGTGCAGCTCAACATTGAATAATATGGATAAAAATTTAATAGTTCATTTCAGATTCTATGACTCTTATTCAGTTTCAGTGTTTTATTTTTATTTCTCCAGACACTGACCATAAAAATCTGAAAGTCAAAACTTACAGCAATTTGATAATATCCTAAAAGATGAACTATGTATAGAAATGGTAGTTAATTTGATTTATTTTAGGTGCCATACTTTCATCAAAGTAGTGTTACTAAGAGGGAAAATTTGAAATTGAAGACATTTTCTTACCTTTCTTCTGTTTGATTACAGCTTTCGAGGCAGCAGTGAATTGTATACATTGTCTTGTTTCCTTTTTTTTATTAGTTCAAATTAGGAACAAGCTTGCTTCACATGTCAATCCCTTCTCCCAGGTCCTCCCCTCCTCCCAACCCCCGACCAGCCCCCCATACCACCCCTGCTCCAATTCCCAGGGAGGGTAGGGCCCTCCATGGGGGATCCCAAAGTGCACCACATCATCTTGGAGAGGGCCTAGGATGGGTTCAGGCCTAGAATATCCCTTCACGTGGGATGGGCTCTCAAAGTCCCTTCTTACACCAGGGAAAAATACTGATCCACTACCAGGGGGTCCATAGAGTGCTGAGGCCTCCTCATTAACACCCATGTTCAGGTGTCTGGAACAGTCCCTTGCTGGCCTCCCAGACAGCAGTCTGGGGTCCTTGTGTTCTCCCTTGTTCAAGCCAGTTGTTTCTGTGGGATTCACCAGCCTGGTCCCAACTGCTTTTATCTTCATTCCTCCCTCTCTGCAACTGGATTCCAGAGTTCAGTTCAGTGTATAGCTGTGGGTGTCTGACTCTGTTTCCATTAGCCACTGGATGAGGGCTCTAGGATGGCATATAAGGCAGTCATCAGTCTCATTATAGAGGAAGGGCATTTAGGATAGCCTCTCCACCATTGCCTAGATTGTCAGTTGGTGTCATCCTTGTAGATCTCTGGAAATCTCCCTAGTGCCAGATCTCTCCTCAGACCTGTAATGGCTCCCTCTGTTATGGTATCTTTCATCCTGCTCTCCTCAATTCTTCCCCCGTCTCAACCTTCCTGTTCCTCCATTTCCTCCTCTCCCTTCCTCTTCTCCTCCTCTCATTCTGCCAGCTCCTTCTCCCCTACCCTCATGCTCCCAATTAGCTCAGGAGATTCTGCCCCTTCCCATTCTCTGGGGTCTATGCATTTTTTCTTTTAGAGTCCTTCTTGTTTCCTAGTTCCCTTGGTGATGAGGATTGGAGCCTGGTAATCCTTTGCTCTATGTCTAAAATCCATATATGAGTTAGTAATACCATGTTTGTCTTTTTGTGATTGGGTTACCTCACTCAGGATGGTTTCTTCTAGTTCCATTTAATTGCCTGCGAATTTCTTTTTTTAAACTCAAGTTCAGTGCTATTCACTGCCTGATACATGACATACTTTGATATGTACTTGATGAAAGAATGAATACACATGGATGGGTGGGTAATGAGATGAATGGATGGATGCATTCATTGGCAGTTAGTGCCAACATCTCTTGTTGAGAATGAAAGATAGAAAGAAAATTTGTGATCTATGCCATAGCCATAATACAGTATATAACATATTCTTGCCATCATTGTGCTAGAGCATATGCCTTAATGATTCATTTATCCTTAAATCTCCTGGCTTGTTCCTATGCATATAATGGAGAAAATGAAGTTAAAACAAAGGAATTGACAAAAAATAGATTGGCTTCTGAGAGTTTAATCTTACAGACATAAAGGACATGTAATCAGATTGGTGACTACCCTATCATCATAGAACCTACATCAGTAACTGACGGAAGCAGATGCAGAGATCCACATCCAAGCACCAGAATACAGGATTCCAGTTGAAGAGAGGGAAAAGGGATTATATGAGCAAGGGGGATCAAGATCATGAGAGGGGAACCCACAAAATCAGTTGACCCAAACTTGTGGGAGCTCAGGGACTCCAGACCAACAGCTGGGGAGCATGCATGGGACTGAACCAGGCCCTCTGCATGTGGGAGACAGTTTTGTAGCCTGGTCTGCTGGTGGGAGTCCTGGATTTATCTCTGGTGCAATAGATGGCTTTTTGAAGCCCATTCCATATGATAGGATACCTTCCTCAGCTTTGATGTAGGGATATTGGGGAGGAGCTTAGTCTTGCTTCAACTGAATGTGCCAAGCTTTGTTGACTCCCCATGGGAGGCCTTACCCTTTCTGAGGAGTGGGTTTTTGGGTGGAGTGGGAGGGGGGAAGGGGAGGAGGGGAGGGGAGGGAAACTGTGGTTGGTATGTAAAGTGAATAAAAAAACTTCAAACATTCATAATCCAAAGCAAGAGAGAGAGGGAGAGACAGACAGACACACACACACAGAGAGGAGAGAGAGAGAGAGAGAGAGAGAGAGAGAGAGAGAGAGAGAGAGACTGAAATATCCAAGAAGCAGCTTACATATAAATTAGTCATGGCAGTTAACATCCCAGGGCATTAACTTGAAAATGCTAATCAGTACAGAGTTAGAAGATTGAGAGTTGGTCCACACACAAATATATATATATATATAATATATATATATATATATATATATATCAAAATAAAGCAAAAACAGAGTCAGAGCAACAATGCTATCCAAATGCAGTTTGATGAACACCTTGTCAAAGGAAAAGAGGGTGGTTCTCCAGTCTTCTTATGGTAGGTAAATCTCTGTGTAGAAATGAATGCCTCAGCTCAGGATAGCCTGGTAGGGTTAAATATTCAAAATATTTAAGCTAACTAAAGTAGCATGTAGAATAGATTAAAGTTCCTTAGAGTGTGGCCTCTAAGAATAAATATACTTTAATATGCTCCTGTTCTGCCTTGGATAAAGATTGACTGACTGATATGAATCATTGTATGTATGTAAATCAGGAGACGTGAGTATATGGAATGATCAAAACTAACAAGTCTCATTTTATGTCCAAGTTGCTAGAAGATGTCAAAGTGACATCTGTAGCCACTGGCTAGTGATATTCTGGAACATTGGACTATGTCTAAGAGGCTATATGGCCATACGATTCTATGATGCACTGGTTCTATAGAAGAACATAAGAAAAGCCAGATTGATCCAGGCTGCTGTGGTGGTGCACTCCTTTAATCCCAGTACTCAGGAGGCAGAGCCAGGTGGATTTCTGTGAGTTCAAGGCCAGCATGGTCTACAAAAGTGAGTTCCAGGACAGGACAGTTGCACAAAGAAACCTTGTCTCAACAACAACAAAAAAAGAAAGGAAGAAAGAAGGAACAGAAGAAAGAAAGAAAGGAAGAAAGAGAGAGAGAGAGAGAGAGAGAGAGAGAGGAAAAAAAGAAAAGCCAAATTGACTGTTTTTATATACATTCAAGTGTTTTAGTCTGTCTTTCACAGAGGAACCAACTCTCATGGTGTGCCTCCCCTAGCAATCTGGGAAGTACATGGCCCAGAATGGACACTGTCTGTTCAATTCTTAGGAAACAGAAGATACATTACAAACAGCAAACACAGTATCACTGTAGCTGTCATTTATTTACAGTTACATGCCTAGGCCAGTGCGTGGCTGGCAAAGAAAAATGAGTATTGTCTCATGTTCTTCTCAATACAAGGATTCACAACTGGAAAGCAGTTGACATTCCACCCTTTTCATATGGGCTCAAAGAAGTAAATGGAGAGGTTCTGATACCACATGTGGCTTCGCTCTCTGGAAATGCATGTGTTGATATGGAGATTAACATGGTTTTCCTTTCTTTCAACTTACATTCTTTGTCTAGCTCCTGTCAGCATCTTTGTATATATTCTTATAAAAGTAAGATTCCTGTAGGGCGGTGGTGGTGCATGCCTTTAATCCCAGCACTTGGGAGGCAGAGGCAGGTGGATCTCTGTGAGTTCGAGGCCACCCTGGTCTCCAGAGCGAGTGCTAGGATAGGCTCCAAAGCTACACAGAGAAACCCTGTCTGGAAAAAAAAAAAAAAAAAAAAAAAGATTTCGTTTACCAGATTTCCTCCAAAAGTTGTGTTTTCCTAAATTACAATTTTGGCCATATTCATAACAGACAAAAACGGTATTTATTTATTCTTTGGTTGTACATTAAAAATGAACTTGTAATCATATAGTAGAGTAACCTTTGAGAAAATACAAAATCCAGAATAGAGATAAGCAAGTGTCAAGGTGGCAGCACCAAATCTTAGAAGCTTTAGCTTCATTCATTCCTCACAACCTCGGAATAAATTTAGGACAGGAAAGGCAACAACAGCACTTTCACCAAGCTGGCTTATATTAAATCTTCCATTCATCAACTGGCAAGCTGCATGGCCTTAGGCAAATTTATTCACCTCAACGGTCCTCAATTTTCCCATCCTCATGTAGCCATGGAAAACAATGGTTGAAATACCCTAGCATTGTTTGTTATAAGACTGAAATAAAGAAAATATGTAAGGCACTTAGCAGCTAAGTGCTAAGTCTTAGCCAATCATAAATATTCATGTTGCATTACTTGGCTCCTAAGACATAATCTTTGAAAACAATTTTCTGTAATTATGACATGCTTCATAAACTAGGCTCCATTTTCAACAGAAGACAATTTATAATCCCTGTGGCCCAAACAGCATCACAAGGCAGGTGAGTTCTCTGCTCATGGTGCTTCTCTTACTGCCACTTCAGTTGATATATGCATACAGTGGTTTCTATGCGTGTATAGTGTAAATAGCAGTTTAAGTGTATTTAAAAAGGTTATGTTAGGTTCTAAATTGAAACAAAAGCTGCAGTGCCTGCTTAAAGCACACAAAAAAGGAGTATTGGGGCACTTAATATTTGAGTTACTACTTTTTGTAACAATGCAAAAGAAGGGGGCATCTCATGTAAGTCACAATACTCTGGAGGCCTCCTCCTTGAGGTTACATAAGCAGTAGAGGCTTGCTGAGGAGAGTGTACTCTTGGGTGGAGCTACCTGAAAGTTATGTGGGGACATCAGTGACACAGATTTTACAGTTGTCACCCATGCTGGCATGTGCTTTTCAAACACTTTCAGCTGCTTAAGTGACCTCTGCTCCTGTAAGTCACCCCAATAAACTCATTGACTCGCCAACCTGGGTTTGTGTGGAACTGTTTCTTTGGTCAGAGCCAGAGTTTCCTAGAACAGAGAGCATATGTTGACCATCTCCAGACTGAAGAGGGAACAGAAGGAACATTTCAAAGAAAGTAAAAGAACTAAATAGAACATTAGTAAGCCGCTACCCTTTCACTCTGGGAACAGAGCCTTACAGTGGAAGAAGGGAATGACCCAGGGTGAATTCACATCAAAAAGTAGAAAATTCATGAGACGTTTTTATGTGAATGAAGCCCAGAAAAAAATGACAAGCACCTTAAAGAAATACCATAGGCTCCCAAGGACTGGCAGGAGTACATATAGCATAAGGGTTTGTTGTATCTGAAGTCAGGTGTGAGCAGGCTGAAAGAACCTTGGAATTTTCCATATCAGCATAGCATGTATGAAGTGAATGAATATTCCTGGACACATATATGTTCAGTCTGAAGCTGGCTCTAGTTTTTAGTTCTTGCTATATCTGCTTCTCATCCTAGTAGCATTCAATGCTGCTTTTATCATATGGAATATTGTGCTAGGAAAGTAACACTGTCCTGTCAAAGTGATCTCCCTGAATAAGAGCCAATACAACTCATTTCATGGCTGCTTCTCTCATAGCTCATTTCTAGCCCATAGGAGAAGTGTGCTGTTCCACTACAGGGTGGAAATCCAGTCTTCTTTATAAAATTCCACTAAGTATAAAATGATGAGTCTCATTATGACATTTTAAAGCATGTATCATACCCTTAGCTAGTATTCACTTCCCCAAAGGGGACTGATGTCACTTGACCCTAGGAAGCAAGACAAAAAAACAAAACAAAACAAACAAACAAAAAAAACCCTGCAGTATAAAAAGAAAATCTACTCAGTACCTATAAATGATACTACTTTAGGAGTGATAAAAGTTTTAGCAGCTTCATTGATATTTAATTGCCACACAATAAGTAACATTGCTCAAAGTATAAAATAAGATCTTTTATCACATACATTTACATTGTTTGTGTCTATAAATTATATAAATCACAGTTAAGGTAATGAACACATTTTTTAATCCCTGAATTTTTTCTTCTGTAATATTCTGTAGTTTTTGTACTTTCTAGAATTAAATGGAGATCACACTCTTGATTATCTGGCTTCTCTAGTGGAGTATAGTCACCGTGAGACTACTCCATGTTGTTTTAACTATTATGAATATCTCGAATTGTTTTGTTCTCATGTTGATGGACATTTGTATTAGTTCTAGTTTACAGCTCTTACTAACAAAACTGCTATGAACATCCATGAGTCAGTTCACATGTATACATGATTTCATTTAACTTGGGCAGATCCTTTTAGTGTGGGGACTGGATCAGACAGCAGATCTACATGTAACTTTCAAAGGTATCTCCATTGGTCACATTTCTTGTTGATATGATAAAATAAAGAGGCGATTTCATAGAGGAGATAGCTGTTTTGGCTTACAACTTCAGGAGATACGGTTCCTTATAGTGGTGACGAGGTGATGGTGTGAGCAGCACAAGGCCTAACAGTAGTGTAAGACAAGGTTTGCTCACGTGTGGAAAGTAAGGGAATGAGCAGGACCAGAATCAGGGCTGAGTGGAATCCCTCAAAGGCCCACCATCAGTGATCCACCTCCACCAGTCAGCCATGCCTCCTGCCCTACAGATCCCACAACCCCACAAAACATCACCACCAAGCCGAGGACTGAGAATTCAAACACATGAGAGGGACATTTCTCCAATCACACACCCAGCTATTTTTTATGTGATTTTGGAGTTCTATTTCTGCCAGCTACGTGTGACACCCTTGTAGACACAGTAAAATTTGGAAACTATTTGTAAATGTGCAGTCGTATCTCATTATGGTTTTAATTTGCATTTTACTGATGACTAATATTCCCAAGAATTTTTCATATGCCAGTTGCTAATGGTTAAGTGCCTGCTCAAATCTTCTATCCGTTTGAATGGGGATGTTTGTTATTTTATTGATTTAGGCTGTTTTTACATAGTCTTTATTGGAAAAGTAATTTGGAAATAATTTCTCCCAGGCTGCAGCTTTTGTCTCTATTTTCTTAACAAAATATTTTGAACAGAAGATCTTAATTTTCATGCCATCACTATCAATTTTTATCTTATAAATTATGATTTTGTTGTTGTCCTAGTTAACTTTCTGAAGCTTTGATAAGCTGTATGGCCAAAAGCAACTTGGGAAGGAAAGGAATTATTTTATCTCAGAGCTCATAGTCCACAGTGAAGGGAAGTCAGGACAGGAAGTCAAGGCAACAAGGAGGCAGGAATGGAAGCAGAGGCCACAGAGGAATGCTGCTTCCTACTCATTCTCCAGGCTAACACTCAGCTAGCTTTCTTACACTTTCCAGGAGTATTACCAGAGTGGGCTGGTTCATGTTCCCTCTTCCCGAGATGACCCTAGTTTGTGTCAAGTGACAATAGACTGAGCAGCATAGATTGAACAGCTAATGAATTTTGTACAATTCAAATCGCATAACTTTTCGAATGTCTTCTTCTGAAGATAGTCATTTTGGGATTGAACCTTAAACCTGTGATCCAGCTCAAGTTAATTTTTATATGAAACATAGAGTTTATTATATAATTATATATACAGGTTACTCATTTTATTATGAACTAATTTTGAATTGTTTTAGTTTCACTTGGAAAAATATTTTTGTTCACTAGATAATCATTGAGTCTTTGGTTAAAATTAATTAATCATGATTGTGCTGATCTATTTCTGTACTGTCTAGTTCTCTGTAATGACCCCTCTCTCCACCATAGTACCAGTTCTATTTATATAGTGTACCAACCTGAGGTTTTCTAATAGGTCTTAAAGTCATGTAATGTACATTAGCCAAACTTATCCTTTTTTTTCCTTTTCTTCTTCTTTTTTTTTTTTTTTTTTTGGTTTTTCAAGACAAGGTTTCTCTGTATAGCTTTGGAGCCTATCCTGGCACTCGCTCTGGAGATCAGGCTGGCCTCAAACTCACAGAGATCTGCCTGTCTCTGCTTCCTGAGTGCACCCAAACTTATCTTTAAAAATTAATTTATTTTTATTTTCTGTGCATGTGTGAGTGCCTGTCTATATGTATGTATCATCTGCATACCTAGTGCCCATGGAGAACAGAAAAGGGTGATGGATCCCCAAGAACTGAACTTGCAGGTGGTCATGAGCCACCATGATGGTGCTGGGAACCAAACTGCGATCCTCTACAAAAGTTATGAGTGATTTTAAGCTCTGCATCCTCTCTCCAGCAACTCAGAGACCCAGAGAATATGCATTTCTATGAGTTTTAGAAACTGCTTTTGGATTTATAAAAAAAAAAGATGATCTATTTCAGTTTGGTCAAAGCAAGGTGGGCATGGGTCCCTCTCCTCTAGGTTCCCTCATCTTACAAAGGATGTAGTGTCCCAAGTGTCAGGAGTCACTAACTCATATTTCAGATGCTCTATTATTTAGGAAACTCTTTACTATATTGTTCCTATTATTTTAGGTTTTCCAAGTTGAGAGACATATACAAACTAGTACTCTACTTTGACTAAAAACACATTGCACAAGTTTTAGTATCTTAACAGAGATATCTGGGTCAACAATCTTGATGAACTCTGGGTTTGAGTTTTATTTATTTGGGGTGTTTTCATTTGTTGTTTGTTTGTTTTAACCAAGGAGTGTTCTTCCTTTAATTAAAATATTTGGGAACCTCTTTTAGTACCAGATTCTAGGCCAGCATTTCAATATGTTAGAAAATTCAGAGAAAAGCACAGATGCATTTACCTACATACCTCCAAGTCTCTGAATCCTGATGTTTGCTTTTCTGTAGACTCCAGTTCTGAATGCTCACTTTCTGTTTTTCTTGTCACCTGCTGCTGCACAGCACCCCAGAGCTGCAAACCACAGTGAATCCAGCATTCCAAAACTAATCACTTTCTTCTCTCCTCAGCTTTGGAATGCAGGCACACTGAGCCAAGAGCCTCCTTTTGTACAGAACTAAGAAATAATTTCCTCTGCCTGAGAATTGTAAGAAAAAAAAATGGATCTATGAGTGGAAGGCAGATTTCTAAATGACAAATCATTTAGTTATTTTTCAAATGTGTTTATATTATTCCTAACAGGGAATATATATTTTTTTTTATTGAGAACACTTTAGCCCTTTCCTATTTCACTCCTGGTTTGTTTGTTTTCTTTGTTTTCTTGTTGTTGCTTGTTGGCTTGAGACAAAAACATTATTGATCAACAATTTCAGGAAAGGTGGAGGGAGGATGGTCTATCTTAGACATTGAGCCTCATGCTTATTTCATGCATATACATGGTAGACATGGACTCCAACCATTAACCCCACATCCATTCATTACAGGGTAGAACTGGGCTCAAACATTGGCTTCACATCCCATTCACATACAGAGTAGACATGGGCTCCAGCATGGACCCCATAGTGAGCTGGCTTGTCCTTTTTTTATAATTGATAGAATTTCTAAGATGGGAAATACTTTTTTGTGTAATTTTTTAAAACTGAATATCTTGGAGCCTATTATTTTTTTCTTCTACCACAACAGTGTTATTACAAGTCACAAATATTTCTACTACTCATAAATTATAAATAGCTCCCAGCTTGTACCAGACATTGGTGTACTTTGAAGGAAAAAAAGTGTTCTCTGTCTTTTATAATACTGAGTCTTTATAAACATCATCTGTTACTTGGTTACTTGGAGACCACCTTGGTAGCATAGTCTCTATTTTTAAAAATAAAAAAACATTATTTTTCATAGCTTAGAAAACATGTCAGAGGATAGTTTGCTGTGGTTAATGCTTGGACCAAGGAAGCTTGGTTTTTTAGTTTTTATGATTTTTTTAAATTTTATCAAAATTGTTATCATTAGTTTTTATCTTTGAAAGTGGGAAATTAAACACAACCTTTTTGGTTTCCCTTTATAGTAACATTACCATGTGGGTAGTCACAATTCTCAGTCTTTGCTTAACTAGCTCAGAGGCAAAACTACATATTTTACTAAAAGGAATGACAACAAAAGTATAGCAACTATCTATGTGCATTTTTAAATTATTTTCTCATCTATAGTTAGCAAACCAGATTAGGAACCTATTGCAGGAACCTCTTTTATTTTATTTAATTGATTATGTGAGGCAACATTTGTAGAAGCAGTAATTATTTGAATAAATATTCAAATGATCTGAAACTGAGAAAGGAAAACCATTTAAATTCAGTTATTCAGAACTGATTATAACTCCTGAATTTCAGGATCTCTGTCTAACTTCCTACTTGTTCCATATAAGTTGCATCTCTCCTCACTTTGTTCTCCAAGCCAGTTCCTGATGCTAGCAATAAAAAATAGCCCACAGAAGTCTAGAAACTTACACACAAATCCACAGTAATGAAACATGATGATATTATTTGACAATGGAATAAACCTCCCAGAAGCCTCTGAATCCAAAGAGCATTTTCCTTTGGCACCCAGCAGAGTGGTTCAGTAGACAATGCAAATGAGTCTATAGTGTGCAAAACCAGACTTCCTCCACCAGGAGAGAGCTCTACAATAGGACTCCTTTTAGGCTGCAACTCTTCCTGTTCTAATTCCCTTTCTTTGTTTCTCTTAAAATTTGTACTACACATTACTGCAGAAAATGCAGATAATACACACCACGCAACAGATATGCTACAGCTTGTAATCTCTGCATAGAAGGGTACCTGCTATATTTTGTCAAGTATCATCTTTGACTTTGTATTTGTAGTCTTGTTTTCTCCATTAATTATTTTATATAGTATTTTGCCATAATCATTGCCATTTGCTAACATATCATTAAAATTAATTTTCAAAAGATGTGAAATGTTTCCAGTATATGTATATCGGATGGATTTTGCATTTTTGTTTGTTTCCATTAGTAGTATCTAGCTTGTATCCAGATTGCTAGTCTAAGAAACAATGCAACAATAAATATCTCCACTTAACATTTTTCTGTGTGTCTACTTATTTCTTCAGTGTATATTCTAACAGCAAACTGTCTTTTTTTTTTTTTCTTGGAGAAAGACCTTCAATTATCTATTATATCAGCCTGAACAGACTAAGACAAGGAAGAAATAAAACATTCACAAAGTAGGAAGAAAAAAAGAATTAATCCTTCTACAAACTTGGCTGGATGGTAACCCTAGAAAATACACTTCAGACAGCAGAAAACAAAGAAAAATCTTTATCGGGAAAATAGCAAACTATCCTGCCAGAAAATCTGTCTCTTCCTCAATTTATAGACTGCAGTCTCCCATGACCCTACACAGAGAATGACTCACAGTTTACTTGGACGACAGTCTCCTGAGCGGCACTCACTACCTGCTGCACATTCTGCTTGCTGGAGTCCACAGGGCTCCTCCCAGTCTTTCCAGCCAAGTTCATCCAGATTCCTCATGAAAACATCACACACTGACTGATGGTCAGGAAAAAAATGTGAACTCTGATAGACTATCTAACCTTTATTAAATAATAAAATTCCTCAAATTCCACAGCTTAGCTATCATAACAAATAACAAGCATTCGGCCCTAACTATGTACTAATAATCACAAGGAATACAAAAGTCAGTGTTGAAGAGCTCACAATCTAATAGTGGAGGTATGCAAATTACTAAATGAATCCAGAACAATGCTATACATATAATAAAAGAGGCATATAGAGAGATAGCTCAGTGGATAAGATGCTTTGAATGAACATGAGGATTTAAGTTTGATTCCCCAGAAACCACTTAAAATACTGGATCTGGACACACACATCTGTCACCCTAGCACTCTGAGGGGTGAAGAGAGAAAATTTGCTTAGACATGCTAACTGCCAGTATTGGTTCAATGAGAGACTTTTTCTCAAAGGAATAAGAGAGAAAGTGTATGATACAGTAGGACACATCTTCTCCGGCATCTGTACAGGCACAGGCACACACACACACACACACACACACACACACACACACACACACACACACACACACACACACAATTGAAACATTAAATAGACTTTACCTGTGGTGATATGTTGTTTATGTTTTAACAAAGCTTGTCTGGGGATCAGAATGCAGAGCTAGCCACACTAGTTAGCAATAGATGCCAGGCAGTGGTGGTATGCACTTTTAATCCCAGGACTAAGGAGACAGAGTCAGATGGTCTCTGTGAGTTCAAGGCCACCCAGGTCTAAACAACAGTAAATCAGTCTAAAAAAGAAACAGCTCACACAAAGGTTATCTCAGCACTTGGAGCTCACACCTTTAATCCCAGCACTAGAGAGGTATATAAGGAGCTCAGTGTCTCATGCTGGATGTACTGGTGATTAGTCTCTGGCCACATTGAGGACAGGATCCCCCTTCCAGCCTTGGAAGAGGTAAGATCTCTCTGATGGCTTGACTGCTTTGTTTCTCTGATTTTCATCTTGAACCTCAATATCTGTCTCTGGATTTTTATTATTTGTGCTATATTTATCTAAGGTGGTGACATACACTCACCATTGGACAACTCCAAATAGAGGATGCACAGAAAGGTAGGAGTGTATAATTTCTGTTTGGGGGGGGGGGGTTAAGTCAAGTAGGAGAGAAAAAACTAAGGCAAATTAACACACAAACTAAAACATAACTATAAATAATGGAAAGTAGCAGGAGGAAAAACATACACAAAGTACAAAATGAATGATGGAAAAAATTATTAGAAACTAAAGATCAGTCAAGGGCCTTCAGAAGAAACTTATTTCAGCTAAGAAACAAACAAACAAACAAACAAATAAATAAATAAATAAATAAATAAATAAACATTATCTAGGAAAGGACCTGGGAAAGAAAGTTCCAGGCAGTCAGAACACATTGAATGAAGACTTTGAGATGATCCATACTATTTGCATATAAGGATAGCAAGAAGAGATCCTATACAGACTTTGGAAGCTGGGAACCAGCCAATTCAAAGTTTAGTAGCCAACTGAAAAAAATTAATTTCCTTATAAGAATGTAGTAAGGCAACAAGGGAAAAAATTCTTCCCAAATGAATAAGTCCTTCTGATTTGTGTAGAACTGTATATACTCTGAATGAACACATGCTGCCATTTTCAATGACGGCCTCTCATCACTGAGGGCTAACTGTCCTCTCTCTTATCTCTTTTCATCTCCCACATATATCACATATTGTCCTCAGAATCTCAGTTAGCCAAGTTGAATTAAGGACTTTCTGTCTCCCCCACCATGGGGTCTTTTCTTTCCTCCTGACTCTAACTCAATGTCTCAGAGTCTCATCTTTCTAGCTTCTCCTAGGATTTCATGCATTCTGTGTTCATTAGTAAAGTAGTGGAAATTTATATACATTGAATGTGGTAATAATATTGGAAAAAGTACTTGCAGACCATGCTGGCTAATCTTGGTTGTCAATTTGACTACATCTGACATTAACTGCAACCCAAGCCAATTCACACAGTTGTGAATGATTTTTCTTGATTGGATACAGTGCTGGATTCAGGCCCCTTGAACATGGCTATCAGTTAGGAGGCTTGGACAGTCTATGGGGCTTTTGGTAGTGGAACAGTATTTATCCCTAATGTACCAAGGACTTTGTGAGACCATTCCCCATAGAGGGATACTTTCTCAGCCTAGACACACAGAGGAGGGCCTAGGCCCTGCCCCAAATGATATGACAGACTTTTATGATGCCCCATGGAAGGCCTCACTCTCCCTGGGGAACAGAGGGAACAGAGGGGAGATGGGATGGGGAGTTTCTGGGGGGCATGGGAGGGTGGGAGAGAGAGGGAACTTGGATTGATATGTAAAATAAGATTGTTTCTAATTTAAATAAAAGAAATCTAGAAAGAAAAAAGTGCTGGTTTCAAGGAAAATGGCCTCCAAAGGGAGAGACACTATTATCAGGTGTGGCCTTGGAATGGGTTTTGTCTTGTTGGCAGAAGTTATTGTGGAGGTGGCCTTTGAAGTCTCATATGCTCAAGATACTACTCACTGTCTCAGACCACTTCCTGTTGCTTGTGAATCAAGATGTAAGGACTCTTGGTTCCTACTCCAGCACTATTTGCCTGCACATCACCACATCACACCACGATGATAATGGACTAAATCTCTGAAAATGTAAGCCAACCTGATTTAATGTTTTCTCTTTACAAGAGTTTCTGTAGTCACGGTGACTTTTCACAGCAATAGAAACCCTAACTAAAACAGAAGTTGGTACTGAAAGACCCCCCAGAGGCTCAGGCCCCCAGGATCTCAATCCAGGACTGCGACGACCCCAATTACCAGGCAAAGTCAAAAGCTTGACTTAAACAGCACAAGGCTTTATTGCAGTTGTTTAAAGAGCTAACCCCATGTTAGCTTGGGCCTTTCATCCACCCACCATGGCAGATGGCTAGGAAAGATGGTGAGAAGCCGCTGCATAGAGATCTTATAGGGCAGTGTAAGGGGAGTGTCTAGGGGTACGCACAGGCTCAGGATTGGTGTGCCTCCAGGCTTGGAGGGCCTGGCCTATGTTGATTGGTCAACTGGTGGTTATGGCCCATAGGCCCTCCCGGGGTGATTGCTATGCTTTGTGCATCATTGCTGTGTACTTCTCCGTAAAGCACAGCACCACCAGCTAACTTCTGATTGGTTCCTTGCCACGAGGCAGGCATCTGACCTCCTAGTGACCAAGGCAAGGTCAGGCAAGCATGTGTTAGACTGCCATGGCTGCCAAAATGGGGAGCTGGTCCCTTCAGTACCAGGGACTGGGATATTGCTGTGACAGGCCTGACCATGCTTTTGGTGGGGGAATTTGGACTTTGGGAGTTTGAGTTAGGAAAGCAGTGGAATGGTTTAAACTAAGCACTTCTTAAAGGGCCATACCACCAGGAGCATGAAAGTCTGGTTCTAAGAGTGACTTGAACTATGGGAGTAGCTCAAGAGATTTCAGATAAGAAGAATATGGTGATATATTATTTATGACCTAATAAAGCCATTGGAGATCAAAATTCGATCAAAATGCAAAGCTAGCCACAGCCATAGAGCCAGGTTTTAATCCCAGGACTCAGGAGACAAAGGAAGATAGATCTCTGAGTCCAAGGAAATGCAAGACTACGAGAGAGTGAATCAGAGCTCATGCCTTAACCCCAGGATTTGAGAGGTATAAAAGGAAAAAGAAAGCAGTTTCATGTGAGAATTGGCCTCCAGACATGTTGAAGAGAACATAGCAATCTTGGATTGCAGTCTGAGGCTTAATAGAGAGCAGTGTAGTCTGCATTGCACTCTGAGGATTCCTAGAGTCAGGATAGACATTTCAGTCTGAGGTAGAGAGAGGTAATAGGTAGTAGCTGGCTGCTTTGCTTCTCTGATCTTTCAGGTTGAACACCAATATCTGTCTCTGGGTTTTTATTATTAGTGTTTAAGAAGAATTTTAGTATGTTGCCTGGAAATCATTTTTTGTGATATTTTGGTGAAGCATGTGTCTGCTTTTTGATCTTGTCAAAAAAGTTTGCCTGAGGCTAAAGTGAAGGGTTTTGGATTAATTCCGTCAGCAGAAGAAATCTCAAAACAGCCTAGTACATAGACTCTGTTGTGTGGTTACTAGTGTCAACTCTAAAGAAGGTATATAATGAAAAGGAGAAAACTGAGCAAGTCACAATATTTGAGGAGAAAAAGAGCACCAGGAAGTGGAATAGAACTAAATTCTGTGTTCAAGAAGATAAACAGATTAGGAAATGGAGTAAAGGAAGTGGTGAATTCAGGGCAAGATGCCACCCAGCTAAATTTACAATTTATGAAAAGGAATTAAAGAAAATATTAGAGTAGGGTGTGGTAGCACATACCTTTAATCCCAGCATTCAGAAGGTAGAGGGTGGTGGATCTCTGAGTTTGGAGTCAGCCTTGTCTACAGAGCAATTTCTAGGACAGCAACCTGAGGCAGTGAAGGAAAACAGAAAGCTAGTGAAGACGTAGTTGAACAAGAAGGCCATTTTCCAGCCCTAGCAAGCAAGGATCAGAACTTGGCAGCTTTGGCCACATGGTTCTGATTTAGAGTTAAGGATAGAAGAAAGGGGCTGTGGAATTTGGAATTTGTCTGTATGACTAAGGAAAGCTGCTGAGGTCAGATATGTGTCAGGGGTATCCCTGAATGGAGGCCTAGAGAAGCCATCACATGAAGCTGTGAAGTTAAGCCTGGAATGCCTTGGAGACCCCCAAGATATTGGAGATGCCAGAGCGGTGAGATACCTGCCAAGAAAAACTGCTAACAGGGAATGGAACCATCCCAAAAGAAAGAAATATGTTGCAGTCAAAGCTGAAAGGAATTGGAGATCTGAAGAGCGTTTTGACATCAGACAGAGAGTTTGGAGTTTGTCTAGCTGTTTTTTTTGGTGTAGCTTCAGTCCAGTATTCTCTCTTTATGCTGTCTTCCCTACATTTTGGAATTGTAATATATATTGTATGCCATTATATGTTGGAAGTGATTGGCTTTTTTATTTTGATTTTATAGGGATTATAGTTAAGAGATTGCATGAATCTCCAAATAGACGTTGAAATTATTCAAACTCTTATACTTAGACCTCATCAGGCTTTTAATTTAGTCTTAAATATTTAGTCTTTGAAGCCAGGCATTGGTGGCGGATGCCTTTAATCCCAGCACTCAGGAGGCAGACACAGGTAGATCTCTGTGAGTTCGAGGCCAGCCTGGTCTCCAGAGCAAGTGCCAGGATAGGCTCCAAAGCTACACAGAGAAACCCGGTCTCAAAAAACCAATAATAATAATAATAATAAGAAGAAGAATAAGAATAATTTAGGCTTTGAAGTCTCATATGCTCAAGATACCACCCAGTGTCTCAGTCCAGTTCTTGTTGCCTGTGAGAGAAGATATAAGTACTTTCAACTCCTACTCTAGCACCATGTCTGCCTGCAGGTCACCTTGTCACACCATTATGATAAGGAACTAAACCTCAGAAAATGTATGCCAACCCAATTAAATACTCTTTCTTTATAAGAGTGATATAAACCCTAACTGAGATTATTTTAGGTCAAAAGACCCACCCTAAATCTAGGACACACCTTCAGCTAGCAGCACACATAAACAGACATGGCAGGAAGAAGTTTTTGCTTTTAACCTGATTGCTCTCACTCTCAATGGTAACACCATCTATTCTGCTACCAAGGAGTTTCTTCATTTAATATTTGGACCTACTTCTTAGGATTCCAATATAAACTGAAGACAGGCTGAGATATCTAGCCTCATAGACGGAATGAATACCTACTAGATTCCTAGCCCTTTCCAAGAGGAGACAACCATTGTTGAATAGCCAGATTACAGTTTGTAAGCCACTCTAATACATATATTCTAGCAATTATGTTGCCAGAGAACCCTGACTAATAGACTTTTGTACTGTATATTGTATCTAGACCAACTATATTCACATTATTTAGAATACCCATTTCTTGTTTGAGACTCTAATGGCTTCCTTCCCATCCCTAAGTAATGATGCTGTAGAAAACAGTTAATGTAACAAATACAAACATAATATAGACTATATAAAATGTATTTAACTTTTATATTTCTTTTCTTCTTTTTCCTTGCTATCTTCCTTCCCCAGTTCTTGCTCATCTCTCTTTCCTCTTTCCATTACTCTCTGTCTCTCTCTGTCTGTCTCTGTGTGGTGTGAGTGTGTGTGTGTGTGTGTGTGTGTGTGTGTGTGTGTGTGTATGCGCGTGCACCTATGTGCGTGTGCAAGTGATACGCATGCATATAAGCCCAAGGGCAATCTTAGGTATCATTCTGCAAGTGCTATCTACCTTATTTTTAAGACAAGGTCTCTCACTGAACTTGAAACTACTTATTGAGCTTAGTTAACTAACCAGAGAACCCCAGAGGAACCCCAGAAACCTCTTATCTCTACTTTCCCATTGCTATCATAACAGGCATTTAGCATGCTTAACTTTTATGTAGGTTACAGAGATCAAACTCTCGGTGCCCATGTGTGCATGGTAAGCCCTTTACTTACTGTGCCATTCCCATTGCCCCACCTTTCCATTCTCTTCCTCTCTTCTTTCTATATTCTCTGAACAAGCATTTCTCCATAAATGCTACTAACTAACTTTTAGTTGACTAAAATCATCCCGAAAGTACCTAACAATTTATCTATTGTCTGTATTGTCCCCATCTACTCAATAATGTTGCTTCTCCTACCTCAGGACCTCTATCTACTATGTCCCCAGGCAATACCCTGTGTGCTTTCATTACCTTTCATATGGTTCAGATCTCAGACTGATAATTTGGGAATATTAGGATTGTAATAATGCCTCCTAGGATCTCAAGGTACAGTTTGGTGACCCAATCATTCTAAACTTTCTGATGGTGAGTACAGCTAACTTGATATGATCTAGTATCACCTAGGAGATATGTCTCTGGCATTGTTTGTGTTGAATTATCTAGAGTAGATTAATTAAGATGAAAAGATACACTTTTAACTGTGGGCAACACCATTCCATGGACTAGGGTCTTATACTGAATGCAAACAGAAGACAAACTGAGCACTGACCTCTCTCTCTCTCTCTCTCTCTCTCTCTCTCTCTCTCTCTCCCCTCTCTCTCTCTCCTTACTGGCTCTAAATACATTAAGACTTACCACCACAGCATATCCACCATAATAAACTTTACTCTTCAACTGTGAACCAAAATAAATCTTTCATCCACTCAGTTTATTCTCATTAGGTATTTTACCATAGCAACAGGATAAGTAATTAATGTATACTTTGTGAATGTGAGCCTCTTTTCAATAAAAGCTGTACTATTATTATGACCAAGAATAGGCAGATCAGAAAACCTTTGAAAAAAAGGAAAACTTTGGAGGTTTAAGCTCACAGTGTTAACCTAAATTCCTGCTGTCATTGCCAAAGTCATAACTGTTCAAGAGAAATAAGATTTTAAAGTTTACTAAAATGAAAAAGTATAGGTAAGTTTCAGGTGAGCTGATTTTGCTGATGCTGTGTGTTGGGAACTGAACATGTTGTGTGATATTTTGTTTGTATTCTGACAAATAAAGCTTGCTTGGCATCAGAGGGCAGAGCTAGTCACTATTTAACCATAGAGATCTGGAGAACTGTACAGAGAGGAAGCAGGAAGTGATAGGCACGACAGGGAGGATCTTGCCTTTTTGGATTGAAGAAGGAGAAAGGTAGGAAGCAACTAGTTGGCTGCTCCCAGGTATCTGATCTTCCAAAATTTGACTCCTGATTTTTTAATTGATTAAGATTAATTAGATTAACACTTCATTTATATAAATAGTTGGGATTGGACAACGGGATTCATATGCTTACCTGTATGACTCCAGAGACCCCTCCTAAGGTCCACCTATACGCCTAAATTACTTGATGTCTGCTTTTCCCACTTGTCTTCAGTCTTTTGTTTAGACTCAAATGTTTTCTCTATCAGCAGTTGACACACCTTGGTTTTACTCTAGAAGACTCTGTCCTTATGCTGTGTTTGTCTTTACCTCTAGCTTCACTTCTTCAAGGAAAAGTCCCAGAATCCACCTTAGCTCTGACCCTAGCAGAATAGCCTGGGATGGAATCTGGCACATATTAAGTATTAAGCAATAAAAACTGTTATGAGGTTTTTAAAAATGAAGTGTTTCTTCAAAAGATCATGGTGTGCTGAAGACAGCTTGTTGGAAATGACTTGCACTGCTTATTGAGACTTGATTGTTAGGTTTCCAGGAATTTTACAATCCATTTGTTATCATTTCAAAAATCTGAACCATTTAAACTGGTAATTTAAAAACTATAGCAAAGGGGACATATAAGAAGAACCCATCACTTCTCTTGAACTCATCTACATCGAATGTATCTGAATGTGCCAGGGAAATGGAATAAGGGAATATCTTGTGAGCCCAGAAACTCAGTCTCTAAATTAGAGAAGGTTGGATTTTTCTGAAGGACAGAATGAAAATGAACCTGTCTTCTAGTTGGCACAAAGACTAAGGAAATGTTGCTTTGGTCTGTATTTTCATGATGTCAACTATCTAGAGAAAAACTAAGATGTGAGGCCATCATGAACACACTTCAGAAAGTATGTGTGATTTTACATTAAAAATTAACTAGTTACTTAGTTGGACTTTTCCTTGCCTGTCTAGGAGTTTGCAATGCCTGTGACAGTGAGAGTGATGAAAATTCTGTCAACCGCAAAGCTGTATACATCTCAATAAAAGCCAACCCTTGTGGTGCCAAGGGAGACTGTAGAACAGTGGACACTCAGTGTGAATGGCTCAGTTACATTTCAAAGCAGAAATAGCAAATAGCTATGGAAATAGAAGCTTCCCAGTTCCATTTTTCCACCCACTTCCTCTTTTTTCTCCACAATCCTGAAATTATCCAACATACAATGCAAGTTTTTTTTTTTTATTTTACTTCAATTTTACCTGTACTTTCAAGATTAAAAGCTCTAGTAAAGCAATGCTTTGTTTCTAGTTTTCTTCATGGTTGTATTTTCAATACTGGAACCAGAGCATGATATATAACAAAAATTTAAACAAATAGATGACCTATCAAGTGGCCATTTAACAATCAATTCATAAATCAAAACCTAGAATGGTCTGGTGGGAAATTTTTTTTGTTTGTTTAAAAAACTGGTAGTCTTTTCACAGTTTTACATTTCTAGATGCAGAGATGACCCTTAGGATGCCACATGGAACCTGAAATCACACATGATCAAGGTCCAGCAAGGCCCTTCAGAGGAGAAGTGTACCCAGGTCAACACCTGAAGTTCTGCTAGCAACAGCAGTCCCAACATCTACAGTTCACTCAACTGCTGTTGTTCCCAAGACTGGGGCTCATGATCCAGATGGCAGCCATTGTGACTGCAAGTGCCTGTGGGACACATACTAGGTTATCCCATCCTTGGACCTTTAGTGAACATGGTAGTGCTGAGTCCACAGACCTTGGCATCACTTGCCAGAAACCTAGAGGAACTGGGCAGACATCGCAACAGTCTGGTGGCCCTTGCTTTCATGATACAAAACAGTTCAGGGAACATGTCCAGAATCAGAAAGGCAAGCTCTGTAAGGCTTTCCATATGGTATTAAAACAGTGTAGACTTACAAATGGATTAGTTCAATCAAGAAGTACAAGTTGAAGAAATTGGCTGTGATGGACAAGTTATGTAGTAAGTATTAAAAAGAGAAAAGCACTTGATAGAAAAAATGAGAAGTCTGAACCCATGACGTAAACATTTTTAGGAGTTCCATTGCTTTGGAATGGTCACGGAACATGTTGTTCTGGGTATGGATGCATGTTTATGGAGATGCTATAGAGCTGGCAGCTGGACAAATGTCTGGGTTGCTTCTTTAGACCAGCTGTGGTAATGTTAGTGTTCGTGAATTAATTGGAGCAAAACAATTTTTTCCAAGAAAGTGAGGGGTTTTTTTTTTTGACTTCATTTTAAATCCTTTGCCCTAACGGCTGAACTACAATCTAACAATAAGACAGTAACAATTTGCTTAGCATTCTACTTGTGCATAAATTTGCCAGCTCTGTAGGTATCTGAAAAGAGGCCTCAGAAGTCAAGCACTAGATAAAAGGTTCAGTAAGACTCAGTGGGGACTTTGTTTAGTAGATTGCACTGCAATCTCAGTTGTCCTTTTACTGATTAAACTGAAAACTATTTTTTATGTGTATTAGCAACTATGCCCTATGGATATAGAAAATCTGTTTTCTATATTCATGTTGTTTCTGAAGTGTTGTTTTTTTAAATAAACTTTAAACCATTCCCAAACAAAACTGCTATTTCCAATACTTCAAATTTTGCCCTCAAAGAAAAAAGTTTTGAAAATGAGTACAAATATATCTTGCCTAGTTAATTAAATGTCTGAAACATTTCTCTAAAACAGTCACCTCTTGCCTAAGGATACTAACAGCAGTAGATTTTGTTTATATTCGTCCTCTAAACCCCTATTCAAGCTAAGTCCTATTGTATAGGGTCTCCTGTTCTAATCTTGAAAAAGATACCCTGTACCTTTAATAAGGGACCTGGTGAGCGTGCTTTCTTTCTTGTTCCCTGGCTTCCAAGTGACGAAATGGGCTGTAATTTGAGAGCCTTGGAATCCTGGGGATATCTTTAGCCAAAGGGAAAGCTCTCTGTATTCCCACCCAGACCAGAGGTTGAAACAGTATCAGAGCGACTGAACAGCTTCTCTTAGCTACTAGCTCCATCTCCCTGGAGCCAGAAGGAACTCTGAAGGTGGCCCCAGAGCCAGGGCCTGGAGCAGTAGGTCTCCACACGCTGGGGAAGACGATCCTGCTGGAAAAGCCACGGCTGAGATCCAGCAGCCCAACAGAAAGAGGAGCAGGGACAAAGAGGAGCTGGTGCTGAGGGAAGCTGCGCAGAGCCACATGAAGCTTGTGGGGGAACTAGGATCAGAGAGCAGCAAGCCGGCAGTGCCTGAGGAAAGTGCAGTCACCGGGAGCCACTGACTCCCTGGGGGAACCCCTATTCTTGTTCCTGAACTAAAACTCTTTTCCCAAATATCCAGAATGGTGATCCCCAAGTTGATCTGGATGGGTTTCTTCTGCCACCTGTGTCGAGGCTACTTTGATGGTCCCCTGTACCCAGAAATGTCTAATGGGACTCTGCATCATTATTTCGTGCCTGATGGAGACTACGAGGAGAATGATGACCCAGAGAAGTGCCAGCTGCTCTTCAGGGTGAGTGATCGCCGGCGCTGCTCCCAGGGGGAAGGGGGCCAAGCCAGTAGCTTGCTGAGCCTCACCCTTCGAGAGGAGTTCACAGTGCTGGGCCGCCAGGTGGAGGATGCTGGGCGCGTCCTGGAGGGCATCAGCAAAAGCATCTCCTATGACCTGGATGGGGAAGAGAGCTATGGCAAGTACCTGAGGCGAGAGTCCCACCAGATTGGGGATGCTTACTCCAACTCTGACAAGTCCCTCACTGAGCTGGAAAGCAAGTTCAAGCAGGGCCAGGAGCAAGATAGCCGGCAGGAAAGCAGACTCAACGAGGACTTCCTGGGGATGCTGGTCCACACCAGGTCATTGCTGAAAGAGACACTGGACATCTCTGTGGGCCTCAGAGACAAATACGAGCTGCTGGCACTCACCATCAGGAGCCATGGGACCCGGCTAGGTCGACTGAAAAGCGGCTATCTGGAGGGTGGGGGGCAGAGGACGGGCTAAATTTTCCATTGTAAATGTTTTATTTTATCCAGATTTGCACTTTCAGAATGCGTCTGAAGTTGTCTTTTCAAAAGAAAGAAAACTTTAAAAGGTTGCATTATTCTGATTCTGGTTTAGTTTTGTGCATTATTTATGTTATTACTGAGGATTAGTAATCCCAGGTGTATTTCCTAAGGAGCTTAATAGCTCTACAGAATCACTTCTGTCAGCTCCATCTAAAAGGTGTATTTTGTGTACAAGGACTGATTAACCTTCCTCACCCTGAAGACTGTATGGACAAACCGAGGGGGGACTTGGTGGATGGTTCCATGGCTTCTTCAGTCTTCTCTTTGGTCTCTTTTTAGATGAGGTCCCAGGTGTGTTGCACATTTGCCAGCCAAGAAAGTTGCTTCATTCTCCTCTAGCTCTTATTTATTTACATGTTTTAAGTTGTTTCTGTTTTGTTGAAAGAGTGTTGTTGACATCTTATATGCAAATTGCCAGCAGTAAGATGTTCAAGGTTCCCTGTGGGTTTGTGTAAGTCAAAGATGCAGCATTTAAGACAGCAAAGCTTTGGGGCAGTTGTCCAGTCATGATGTGGATTTGCAGCATCTTTCACTGTACCATCAAAGAAACACACCTCTTAATGTCTATGATTTACGCTGCCAGTGTATTCTTTCTTCCAGGGGTGGCAGAGAATTGATTCTTTTTGCTTATTGGATATTTGTATTTCAAGGGGCATGGGTCTAATTCTAGAAACCCCTTAACCTAAGTTTTATTATTCAGCCAATAAATATGTTTTCATATAATACTGGCTTATTTTCTAATTTACATATTTAGCCTCCATACTTCAAAAGGGGACCAGTGCAAAGGAGAGAGAAGATGGGAGTGATGAGGATGGTAGTGTATTTCAGATTGTCTTCCCTCCCTGCTCACAGACATCATCCCAGTAAGGGGGAGAGGAATCTAACCTGTACCAGAATTGTACATTTGGTCATTTGATTTCTACTCTTCTGCTGGAAAAAATCTTAATTTTCTCCAGTTTTCCATAGTCTTCATTGGAAGAGGGTAAGAAAGGCTCACACCTTATGTGCTTTCGTCCTAGAGAGGCAGCATCACATACATTCTGTGTTTGTGATGCTTAACGATTTGAAAGCTAGTTCTGTGCTCCTAAATTAAATGGCTTAAAATGTGAAAATGCATTTCATTTCAATTCTCCCCTGGCCCATATTCATCACTGTCTTAAATGTGCTTTCTTTTCACGTGCATCCACACAGAAAGCATTCATATTCTTCTGTTCATCAGAGAACCTTTTTTTTTCTGCCCTTTATGCAAGCAAAAGATCAGCATTTACCTGCTGTGTAGATTTGTGTTGGGGTAATTGAATGATAACTTTAAAGGGCTTCCTTCTTTATTCTGCAAAGAATGAGGAAAAAAATAATCAGAACACTTAGGATATTTGGTAAAGTCACATGGCTCCTTGACCCAAAATGACATATCACTCCTAAGCACTACAGCACACAGACAAATCAAATGGCATCTTCTTAATTTACCAGTTGTAATAGGATACTGGGATGTCATGAGGCTGGAAAACCGGTTTCCTCCTACATGCCAATTTGAATCACTTGGTAGTGGCTGCACCAGATTATGTTAAGGAAAACTCAATAGGCATAGAAGCTTGCTGTCCAGTGTTCAGCCAGCTACACATAGAGGCATGGTGACACACCTACTGCTACAGATCTAAAAAATGAACTAGATTATGGGTGAGCTTCTTTTCAGCGCGAATATTCATTATTTCAACAAAACCAAAATGTTCCACTCATGGCTAGATAAACAGCCTGTGATCCCCAGAGTCTTGTGGAGATGGTTCCAGAGAGCAAATGGGAAATTCCAGGTAGGAAGAGATGGTGGGAACATTCCTCAACAGAGAGCCCAGGAGGTGACACTTGGCACTGTCTAACTTTCTTACGGCAGGGACCTAGACCCACTGAGACCTTTCCTACCTCCTCTGTCATTAGACATTTGACTTGGTTACTCACGTAGTGATAAATGTTCACTCAAAGCAATGGTAATTTTTATTTCTTGGACAATGAAATGTTTTGAGACTGGAACAAATCACACACTCTCTTCCCACTGAGAAACCCACTTATAAAAACATCCATACAATTGGGGATTTTTGTTTGTTTGTTGACAATATTTGCTGACCACTTATTCTGTGCCAGGTACTGAGGTAGGTTGTGGCTAATTCTTGCAAATTACAAAACCTTCATCTACTAGTCAAACATCTTCTGGAGTGTTAGTTAAAACAGAAAGCATGGCACTGTTATTTTAGCTATTATTAGACACAGTAAAAAATAGCTAATGTTTTTGAAAAGCCAATATTATTAGTAAGGGCCAACACTAAGAAGTTATTTCTTTTCATTGTAACAACAAACTAGTGAGGAATGTTATACAATTAAACAGGTAAGTTAGTCATGTTACATTACTATGACAAAATACTTGAGAATGTCCCTTTAAAAGTGAAGGATAGTGATTTTAGAATTATCAGTCCATTTTCCTTAGGCTCTGTTACTGAGTACTTGGTGGGCACAGAACAATGGCAGAGTGGGGATGAGTAAGCAAGGCTTCTGTCCTCACGATGGCCACAAACCTAAATCAAAGAGATGAAGAAAAGGGGGTGGAGACCGTGTATACAGTCAAGGCCCCAGTGATCACATATCCCAAGCTTTAGCTAAACCTCATCAAAGTTTTCATCACATTCCAAGTTTTCTTCGTGTGCTGAGTCCTCAAGTTATATAAACCTATTGAAATTTAATCTACTAGCAAGGTCAGACTCCTCAAGATCCAGTCACTATGTGTTGGGGGATCCATAATGAAAGACAAAAGGTGTTTTAGCTTCTGCAATGACCAAATCAGGCTGATAGAAGTAATCATGACCATCACAAGCCATAGGGAACTTTGTATGGTGGTACCAAGAAGCTGTCCAACAGCTTGCATGCCCCACATTGCCTCTTAAACTTATATTTACTGTCCACTGAGGAAACAGGCACAGCACTTTATGATAGAAGCTTTAACACTCATATGACAAGGTATTTTAACAAATCATGCAGACATCTGTAAAATCCATTAGCAATATGAAGTCACCCTGAAAGACTGACAGCCTGAATTCTACCTCTAGAACTGACATAGTAGAGGAGAGAAAGCCAACTCCCACATGCTGGGGACCACCACTCATGCATCTTCATATTCATAAACCAATAGATATGTTTTTAAATTTAAAATTTTTAGATCTACCCACAATGGATTCCATTCATGATTCTAGATTTTATCTCATATTGTATTAGTCATACAACTTTGAAAGATTCTCTTAAGTGTCCTGAAATTCCGTCAATTTTACTTGCAAAATGAAGACTAAAATAGCCAGCACTTACTGAACAGACACAATCCAAGTATTTCTCCTATCTGTTTGAAATCATCTTCTCATGATTATGTTTTATCTTCTCGTCATTATGTTTTAGACAAACACTGTATTTTATTAATTTCTCAGTTAAGGAAAGTCAGTGACAAGGGATAAAGTGACTTGTCCCAGGAATGTTGTCAAATTTTTAGAAACAAGTACTATGACTGTTTCATTTCCATAATAATGCCAAATTATTTATTTTCTTTTTCTGTAGGCAAGAGATTGGACAGAAGGACTTGCTAGCTCACATTTCATACTAAGATATATATTAAATAGCCAGGGAATTGAAAATTGTGCTTATACAATTTTCTTAATTGAAAAAAGTTCAAACCTGATCTGGGGAGATGACTCAGTGCTTGCTACATAAGCGTGAGGACCTGAGTTCAGGTGCCCTTACCCATTTAAAAAGCCAAGAGTGTTCTGTATCCTTCATGTTCCCATCCCCCCGTCCCCTCCCTTCTAACACCTCTTCCAATTTACCCAGGAGATCTTAACTATTTTCCCTTCCTGGGGCCCTCCATGTGTGTCCCTCTTAGGGTCCTCCTTTTTACCTAACTTCTCTGGGGTTGTGGACTGTAGCTTGGTTATCCTTTGCTTTATGTCTAATATACTCACTTATGAGTGAGTACATTTCGTGTTTGTCTTTCTGGGTCTGGGTTGCCTCACTCAAGATATTTTTTTCTAGTTCCACCCATTTGCCTGCAGATTTCAAGATGTCATTGTTTTTTAGCTGAGTAATACTCCATGGTGTAAATGTACCACATTTTCTTTATCCATTCTTCAGTTGAGGGACATCCTAATTGTTTCCAGGTTCTGGCTATTACAATAATGCTGCTGAGCTCCTGGAGTTCAGTTGAAGAGAAGGAGGAGGGATCACATGAACAAGAAAGACAGTTGACCGGAGCTAGTGGGAGCTTGCAGACTCTGGACTGATAGTTGGGGAACATGCAGGGGACGGACCTCTGAATGGAGGCGACAGTTATGTGGCTTGATCTGTTGAAGGGGCCCTGGCGGTAGGACCAGGACCTGCGCTGGGTGCATGAACTGGCTTTTTGGAGCCCATTCCTTATGGTGGGATAACTGGCTCAGCCTTGATACAGCGAGGAGGGCTTTGGGCCTGCCTCAACTTGGTATGGAGGACTTCGTTGACTCACCCAGGAAGGCTTTACCCAGCTCTGAGGAGTGGGGAAGGTGGGGGAGGTTGGGGCAGGAGAAGGAGAGGGAGAGGGAACTTGGGTTGGTATGCAAAATGAAAAATAATTCTTTTAAATAAAAAAAGTCAAGAGTGGAGGCAACCTGTCTGTAACATAGCACTATTGTTGGAGGAGAAGGGATATGTGATTCCTCAGGGCTCATTGACTAGCCAGTCAGCAAAAGCAGGGATTTCCAGGTTCAATAAGAAACTTTGTTTCAAAAACTAAGATGGAGGGCAACTGAGGATGCTGCCCAACCTCAACCTCTGACCTTCATCGGCATACACGTTTATGTATGCATGTGCACATACACAAAGCACACACACATACATGCATATTCCATACACATACTTAAAATAAAGAAATGCATGAGAAAAATTCAAGCCAAATTTTTATCTAGTAGCTTTTTTGTGAGTTTTTGGTAGTTCTTGTTTTGTTTGTTTGTTATTTGTTTTTGGGGGGGCTGTCTGTTTGATTTTATGATGGGAGCAATGTACACTTTTTTGCCTCTGCAGGAGTCACTCTGAGATTCTTTGCTTAGAAACAGTTCACATTGTATTAAAAATTAGATTTTTTCAAGAACATACATGTATATTTGGACCCTAGCAAATTTTTATACATGTACAACTGGCAAAAACACTCCATGGGTAACATCCCTGTGGTAGCTGGGATCCCAACATGACTTTAAAAGTTGCATTGTTTTGGACTCAGCACAGGCATAGAACACTGTTTTGACTTCAGTTCACATTTGCTTTGATGGCTTATATATCTTACCATCAGCATTTATAAAATATTTCCTTGAAAACCGAAGAATATTTTGAATGGCAGCCATCTACTGTTTATAAAAAGGAAACTGACTGCTATGTTTAACAAGGTGAAGTCTCCTTACTTCAGGGCTGTCAGTATGACTTGGCTTTTCCAGTCATGAAAATCTCATCCTGCAAGCCATTAAAGAAATGTGTGTCCTGGGTGTCTTTTCTTGCTTTGCGCCCCCCCCCCAGCTCTCATTCCAAGACCAAGTAATTTGAAGAGGGTAAGTTTTGCTGCCAGCCAGTGTCAACCATTGACATCTCCTTAGGATTCTAAGACCGTTTCAACCAGGAAGAACATAAGCTACAAGTTATCTTCCCTTCAAATTTCTTTTTTCCCAGCTGACGAGTGTCAGTTTGATCCTACCCCAGTTCTTTCTCCCCTTGCCTTTCCCAGGTTCCTGGCCCTTGTTTCCCCTCCCCTTGCCTTACAGATTCATTCACTCTTAGATTCATACACCCTTCTGGGAAGTAGTGGCAGAGCCTGGTTCACTCAGTGCATCTCTACAAATCGAAAGCTAGGAAATCTAAGCAAATTAAGAAGTCTTTTGGAGCCTCTTATTCCTCCACCACTGAATGTGGATTTCTTAGGCTCAGGTGAGGATTTGGTAAGTCTGTCTATAAAAGGGGTTTGCAATCATACCAAGTGAAAGTGGCAATATTCTTATGAGATGTTATAATGTATAGCTCACCAAGAAAAACTTGTTTTAAGAACAGGTACTTTGTGTGTTCTTCAAACTAAATGAAAACATTTTAAATATACTATGTCATCAGTTCTCAACCTGTGGGTCACAACCCCAAAAGACCTGTGGAAAACATTTTGGGGATACCTACAGAAACAGCTGACCTGAGCTAATGGGAACTCAATGACTCTGGACTGACAGTGGGAAACCTGCATTGGACCAAGCTAGGCCCTCATTAATGTGGATAAGCTAGGCCCTCATTAATGTGGATGACAGTGTGGGGCCACTGGCAGTGGGACCAGGATGTATCCCTAGTGCCTGAACTGGCTTTTCTGAGCCCATTCTCTTTGGAGAGATACCTTGCTCAGCCTAGATATAGTGGGGAGGGCCGTGGTCTGCCTCAAAGTGATGTGCCAGACTTCTTTG